>NW_015389503.1:80781-116703 GCF_001527695.2 Protobothrops mucrosquamatus
CAAATTGTTGATTCTGCACAGCAGACAGGACAGCCCTTGGCCCTGCCTGACAACACTTCCACATTTGATTGACAACCGAGATCATTTGAGTGTCCAACAGGATGTCACGTGTTCACTGTAACATAAAATACTTGCTCGCTATTTTTAAAAAATTGTGCTTATGCTCCCACCGCAACTTTCTGCAAGAAAAAAAAAAGAGGGGTGCCTCCAGTGCTTCTTTGCAGAGGTAGCGTGGATGGAATTATAAGCTGAATAAAAAATTTCAGAAGACCTGTGTTCCTAAGATCAGGGTTGGGGAACCATGGTTCTTTTAAGACTTGTGGAGTTCAACTCCCAGAATCCCCGAGCCAGCCATGCTAGCTCAGGAATTCTGAGAATTGAAGTCCACAAGTCATAAAAGGGCCATCATTCCCCATCCTGGCTCTGTAATTCTGGGAGTTGAAGTCCACAAGTCATAAAAGAACCATCGTTCCCCATGCTGGCTCAGGAATTCTGGGAGTTGAAGTCCACAAGTCACGAAAGGGGCCATAGTTCCCCCATGCTGGCTCAGGAATTCTGGGAGTTGAAGTCCACGAGTCATAAAAGAGCCAAGGTTGCCTACCCCTGATCTAGTGGTTAAGATGCTGGCCTAAACCAGGAGAATGTGAATTCTAGATCTGTCAAAGATAAGAAAGCTGGCTGGGTGACTTAGAGCCAATCACTAGGAGATGATGACTTCTAATCTCACCTGAGCCATAAAAACCAGCTGGCTGATTTAGGGCCAATCACCAGGAGATGGTGAGTTCTAGTTCTGCCTTAGGCACAAAAATAAGACTGGGCGACTTTGGGCTCTTCCCCCGGAGATTAACAACTGGGGTAAGAAAGGTTGTAAAATGGAGCAAAACTCACTTAACCACAGTCTTGCTGAGCAACAGAAATTTGGGCATTGTAAATCGAGGATCCCCTGGACTGCAAGGCGATCCAACCGGTCAGTCCTAGAGGAGATCAACCCCGACTGCTCTTTAGAAGGCCAGATCCTGAAGTGGAAACTCAAGGACTTTGGCCACCTAATGAGAAGGAAGGACTCCCTGGAGAAGAGCCTGACGCTGGGAAAGATGGAGGGCAAGAGAAGAAGGGGACGACGGAGAATGAGGTAGCTGGATGGAGTCACTGAAGCAGGAGCCGTGAGCTTCAATGGACTCCAGAAGGTGGTAGAGGACAGGAAGGCCTGGAGGAACATTGTCCATGGGGTCGCGATGGGTCAGACAAGACTTTGCAACTAACAACAACAAAATCGAGGACTACCTAAACCCCCTTCCCCTGAAAAATACATTTCTGGAATTTGACCATTTTACCACCACATTCTGACAATATTCTCTGAGGATGCTCTAAAACAGGTTCCCGGAGGCGGCATGCTGTCTGCTCAAGGTAGCCATGATCTATGGTTTATAAACCACAACTACTGAATTAACCAAATGTATAATGCCAAAACCAAGCAAACCGCATTATTTTGGCATCACACCTGAACTCGGTCTGCCTGGGGTCATATAAAACCAACTTGTATAGCCCAGCTCAGAGCTGGCTTGGGAACTTTTTAAGTTGGAGCAGAAGAGGGAAACAAACAAAAAAAAAAGCTAGCCAGAACTGAAGGCGGGAAGTAAAAAAAGCAGCATAAGCTCAGAATGCGCAGAATAAGTCTTTAACTTATAACTGGCCACCTAATGACCTCAATGGAACCGCATCTACATGGAGGGAAGTGTGTAGTGGGGTGCCCCAGGGCTCTGTTCTGGGCCCAGTGCTCTTCAACATCTTCATCAACGATCTGGACGAGGGGATAGATGGGGAACTCATCAAATTTGCAGATGACACCAAGCTGGCAGGAATAGCCAACACTCCAGAAGACAGGCTTAGGATACAGGAGGACCTGGACAGACTTGAACACTGGGCGCTATCTAACAAAATGAAATTCAATGGTGAAAAAAGTAAGGTTCTACATTTAGGCAAGAAAAACCAAATGTACAGGTATAGTATAGGGGGTACCTTGCTCAATAGTAGTAACTGGGAGAGGGATCTCGGAGTCTTAGTGGACAATCACTTAAATATGAGCCAGCTGTAGCTGCCAAAAAAAGCCAACACAGTGCTAGGCTGCATTGAGGGATAGAATCAAGATCACTGAAGTGTTAATACCACTTTACAATGCCTTGGTAAGGCCACACTTGGAATACTGCATCAAGCTATTCTCCAAAGCGCCTGAAGGCAGGACAAGAAGCAACGGATGGAAACTAACCAAGGAGAGAAGCAACCTAGAACTAAGGAGAAACTTCCTGACAGAACAATTAACCAGTGGAACAACCTGCCTCCAGAAGCAGTGAATGCTCCAACACAGGAAGTTTTTAAGAAGAAACTGGATAGCCATTTGTCCGAAATGGTATAGGGTTTCCTGCCTGAGCAGGGGGTTGGACTAGATGACCTCCAAGGTCCCTTCCAACTTTATCATCATCATCATAATGACCGTTCAACGTTATGACGGATCCCCCGAAAAGTACGTATGACCAGGTTCTGAAATTCTGACTGAAACCCCCCCTCCCCGAAGTCACATGACTCTATTTCGGGGGCTCAGCAACCAGCCTGCATTTACAACTGTTTGCAGCATCCCACGGTCACATGATCAAGATTTAAAATGTTTTTTTTGGGGGGGGGGAAGTTTACTTCCAATTTTGGGTAAAAACGCCCCTTAACCATGGGTTCATTTATCGACCACAGATTCATTTAATGACCATGATTTGCTTAAGGATCACTTTAAAAAAAAAGGCCATAAAATTGGATTGGTCATGTGATGACTCGCTTTATAATGATCACAGCCAGGCTCCATTACGGCCATCAGCCAAGGACTTCCTGTACACTTATCCCAGGGCAGAAAGCAACAAAAAGCATGCTCTAACTATGAACAAGATTCTAGTCCTCCATGAGGTGCTCTTAAGCCCGAGGGCTAGTGCAAGAGCAAGAACAGGACAGCTCAAAATTCCTGCAAAAGTTGATTTTTCATGCCTGCAACCGTTCTTCGTCTGTTTTAGCTTTCAGCCCCCTAAACGTCTTTGTTGTTCTTCTCTAGACTCTTTCTACTCTCAACATCTTTTTTTTGCATCCGGTTTTGGTCACCACAATAAACATTTTTAGGTGATGCTTACATGTTTTAGCGATTCCTTCAATTCTCAGCACTTCCCTTCCAAGTCTTTGCAATGTGAGGAAGGCCAGTTTTATTGCCATGGGCTACTTTAAAAAAGCTGTGTATTGGCAGTCCTCCAGTTACGACCATTTCCTTGGTGACCGTTCAAAAGTTATAATGGGCCCCTCAAAAGATACTTACAGGTAGTCCTCTACAATTTAGGCAAGAAAAAACAAATGCACAAGTATAGTATAGGGGGTACCTTGCTCAATAGTAGTAACTGTGAGAGGGACCTCGGAGTCCTAGTGGACAATCACCTAAATAGGAGCCAGCCGTGTGCTGCAGCTGCCAAAAAAGCCAACACAGTGCTGGGCTGCATTAACAGAGGATCAGAATCAAGATCACGTGAAGGGTTAATACCACTTTACAAGGCCTTGGTAAGGCCACACTTGGAATACGGCATCCAGTTTTGGTCACCACAATGTAAAAAAGATGCTGAGACTCTAGAAAGAGTGCAGAGAAGAGCAACAAAGATGATCAGGGGACTGGAGGCTAAAACACACAAGGAACGGTTGCTGGAATTGGGTATGTCTAGTTTAATGAAGAGAAGGACGAGGGGGGACAGGATAGCAGTCTTCCAGTATCTCAGGGGCTGCCCCAAAGAAGAGGGAGTCAAGCTATTCTCCAAGGCGCCTGAAGGCAGGACAAGAAGCAACGGATGGAAACTAATCAAGGATAGAAGCAACTCTAAAACTAAGGAGAAACTTCCTGACAGTGAGAAAAAATTAAACAGTGGAACAAATGGCTTGCCTTCATGAGGTGTGGGTGCTCCATCACTGGAGGTTTTTAAGAAGAGATTGGACAGCCATTTGTCTGAAATGGTATAGGGTTTCCTGCCTGAGCAGGGGGTTGGACTAGAAGACCCCAAAGGTCCCTTCCAGTTCTGTCATTCTGTTAAAATGTCAACAACATCTCTCTAGCCTTGTGCTCGGTGGACACTCAGAAAAATTCATGGCAGTCTAGCATCACAATCTTTATTCCAATCTAACTAACTAGAAATGGTTTAGCGTGAAGTGGTAGTTCTTGAAGACATCCACCAAGGGTAATTTCCATTCTCCTGTACCCTGATCTTTTTTCACAGTAGAGGACTAAATCCGGAACTACGCTTTATACAAAGTGCATGCTTTACCAGCGAGTTGTACATTTTCCTACTATCTAGATTCTAGCCTGTGGAATTTGCAAGGATTCTGCATCCTCCAGAATAAATTAAAAGCACTTATGCACAGGCAAACGTATTGTGGCTTCTGCCGTCCGCCTCCACACGGCTGCCAGACTGCTCTCATTGGCCAAGCGTCTCTAATTCAGAAATTTCCAACACATAGCTTAGGTTTGTTCCTTTTTCTTTGCTTAGCATTTTGCTTGGAACAAGAACAACAAAAAAAAGGAAAAGCTAGGGCAACAGAATTATGGGAAATCCCACATCATTCCGGAAGCCCTCATCCATCTATTCGAAACCAAGTTGAAAAGAGAGTAAAACGAAAAAGCAGAACAAAAGGCCCTCAAACAGAGGTTAGTCTCTGTATACAGCAGTGGTTCTCAACCTGTGGGTCGGGACCCCATTTGGGGTCGATCGACCATTTCATGGGGGGTCGCCAAGCAAGGCTGTCCGCCATTTTTTTTGTCCACCATTTTTTCCCCTTTTCCGGCGGGTGCCTTACCTCCCTTGGGCTGGGCCAGCTGGTGGTCGGCCTGCTCCGTCTCTGCCGCTTGCCAGCTACGCCTCGGCCGGCGCAGGGGGCGGAACCACGCATGCGCGGCGCTCCCGGGCAGGGAAAGCCCTCGACTTATGACCGGTCGGGTAGTCCTCGACTTACGACCGGTTTAGTCCTCGACTTACAACCGGTTGGGGTCACGGCATTAAAAAGGTTGAGAACCACTGGTATACAGGTAGTCCTTGACGTACAACCACAATCGAGCTGAACGTTTCTGTTGCTAAGTGAAACATTTAAGTGAATTTTGTCCAGTTTTACGCCCTTTCTTGCCACAGTTGTTAAGTGAATCGCTGCAGTTGTTTAGTAACAATGTTGTTAAGTGAATCCAGTGTCCCCATTGGTTTTGCTTGTCAGGAGGTCGCAAAAGGGGATCACACGACCTGGGACACTGCAACCGTCATAAATACAAGCCAATTGCCTTGTGTCTGGATTTTAATCACGTGACCACGGGGATGCTGGACTACCATAAGTGTGAAAAACAGTCCCAAGTCCCTTTTTTCAGCGTCGTGGTAACTTTGAACGGTCACTAAATGAACTGTTGTAAGCAGGGCTGTGGAGTCGGTAGATAAATGTTCCAACTCCGACTCCTCAGTTTTTTGTACTTCCGACTCCGACTCCCCGACTCCTCTGTATTAATATGCGAATGTATTTTATACATTCCTTGAAGGAAAGAAAGGCAACATACATGCCATATAGCAGTGGTTCTCAACCTTTTTAATGCCGCGATCCCAACCGGTCGTAAGTCGAGGACTAAACCGGTCGTAAGTCGAGGACTAAACCGGTCGTAAGTCGAGGACTAAACCGGTCGTAAGTCGAGGACTACCCAACCGGTCGTAAGTCAAGGACCTTCCCTGCCCGGGAGCGCCGTGCATGCGTGGTTCTGCCCCCTGCGCCGGCCGAGGCGTAGCTGGCAAGCGGCAGAGACAGAGCAGGTTGACCACCAGCTGGCCCAGCTCCAGGGAGGTAAGGCACCCGCCGGAAAAGGGGAAAAAATGGTGGACAGCCTTGCTTGGCGACCCCCATGAAATGGTCGATCGACCCCAAATGGGGTCCCGACCCATAGGTTGAGAACCACTGCCATATAGTGAAGCACATGAAAAGCATGCTTCTTCGCGGTCACTTAACGTGTTCGTTTTGCGGTTACGTGAGGCACTGCATGCATTGGTCTTTATTCTTACAGTAGAGAAGTCATTAATTATAACTTTTTGTGAATTGGGACATTTAAACTTGCTTTTTTTTAAATTCCAATCTAAATTTAGTAGGAGTCGGAGTCGGTGCATTGTTTGCCGACTCAGACTCCAGGTACCCAAAATTTCCTCTGACTCCGACTCCTCGACTCTGACTCCACAGCCCTGGTTGTAAGTCGAGGACTACCTGCTCATAGTCAATAAAATTGTGAAATCTAAAGCTACACAAAAAAAACCACCAAGTGATATTTCTGGGCCAGGCCAGCTTTGCTAAGTATCAACACAATGCTAGGTTGCTGTGATTGTCAGAGTTTCCCCATTTTGTTAGCTACACAACAGCATAAGGAGGTTTGTGCTTGGAAGAAAATTGCCAATATACAGTACCTTCAAAATTTTTATCTCCTTCCCAAGCAGGAGCTGTGACTTCGACAAGTTCTTTTTGTTAATGCTTTTTATAGCCACTTCCCAGTCTGTTTTCTGAAAAGAGGATGGAGAAATGCTTTTAAGTACAAACAAGTGTTCTTATTTTGTAAACAGTCATGAGAAGCAAGCAGATCTGGTCTTTTTTTCTTTTTCTTTCAAAACCTTTAAGCTGATTTAAGATTCCTGGAAGAAGCTAGCAGACCCCCCCTTTTTTTTTTCACAACGACTAAGCACAACTGCCAACCCCGCCTAAGACAGTCTAAAAAAAGCAAGGGGTGTTCAACCGTGGCAACTTTAAGACTTGTGGACTTCAACTCCCAGAACTGGCTGAGGAAGTCAGTTGGAAGCCCACAGGTCTTAAAATTGCCAAGATTGGACACCTCTGGTCTACAAGAATGTCAGGTTGCAAACAGTGTAAAGAGGACAATTTACAATCAGGACCACAGGGCCAAACTCTACCAATGTGCCACTTAAAACAGGAAACGTGGTTGCATGTCTCCAAGACAAGAATGGACCACAATAACAACTCCTTTGTAAGGATGAGAGGATCACTCACAATTTTCTCCTTCTAGGTTTGTCCTTTTTGGAGTCAAGGCAATAACGAGAAGCAACGGATGGAAACTGATCAAGGAGAGAAGCAACCTAGAACTAAGGAGCAACTTCCTGACAGTTAGAACAATTAACCAGTGGAACAACCTGCCTCCAGAAGCGGTGAATGCTCCAACACTGGAAGTTTTTAAGAAGAGACTGGACAGCCACTTGTCTGAAATGTTATAGGGTTCCCTGCCTGAGCAGGGGGCTGGACTAGATGACCTCCAAGGTCCCTTCCAACATTATTATTATCATTGTTGTATTATTATTATTATTATTATTATTATTATTATTATTATTATTATTATTATTATTATTATTATTATTATCTAGCTTCAGCACACTATTCTAGACTCGGGTTCAAGGGCTTAACAGGCAAGAAGACCAGGGACCTCCTACTATGCTAGTTACTCAAGCAATGGTACCTTTCAGAAGACTTCCAGACTGTATCTTGAACAGAGTGCCCAGAAGCTCCCTATGCCAACAGGACTGCAGGTGCCCAAAAGGAATCACACACACACACACACACACACACAAAGAAATCCCAAGTTGTTCAAAGTTGTCCAATAAAAAAGGACATCTGCGAATATATCCATAAGGCAAGCTAGTGGATTCACAGGAAAACCTCTAAGAGGGACAGCTTAGGCTCTGCAGTAGGAAGAATTATAGGTAGTCCTCGACTTACAGCAGTTCATTCAGTGACCGTTCAAAGTTACAACGGCACTGGAAAAAGTGACTGTTTTTCACAGCTAACGACCTTTCCAGCATCGCCATGATTCAGAGGCTCGGCAACTGGCTCATATTTATGACGGTTGCTGTGTCCCCAGGGCCACGTGCTCACCTTTTGCAAGCTTCCGACAGGCAAAGTCAATGGGGAAGCCAGATTCACTTAACAACGGGGTTACTAACTTATCAACGGAAGCAAGGAAGGTCGTAAAATGGGGCAACATTCATTTAACAAACGTCCCACTTAAGAACAGAAATTTGGGGCTCATTTGTGGTCTTAAGTCGAGGACTACTTATATTTGTTAAATTTATTGGCCACCAGTCTCACCCGTGGAGCTAGTCTAGGCGGCTTGCAATAGTTAAAAAAGCAAGCAGAGGAAAGGAAAGGAACCAGAAGTAACAGAGCCATAAAATAAACAATGAAACAGGAACACATCGACGTAATAACCAAGAACGGAGGTCAATACTTAACAAAACACACCCACAACAAAGAAATTCTTGCAACAGACTGCAAGAAAAGAAGGGAAGGGATCCTCATCAAAATTTGAGGACCCATTTGAAATTGGCCAGCTCTCCATCAGACACTCACTGGATCCTGGCAGGCAATGGGGGACAATGGGGGGGGATTTGCTGCCCCCCACCAACCACACATCAAAAGGCTACCATCTTTCTACCCAATCTGGGAACTTCATTCAAACATTTTGACAAGAGGTCGGCACCCTGCTGGCAGAACCGAGACTCCAAACTACAAAACCCATGCTCCTGTAATCCCCAGCCTCTTTCAAAAGAGTACAGGTTTGCCATTGGTGTGGGTGAGAGGGGAGAAGGCTGGGTGGGGGGCGAAAAAAATACAGGCAGGCTGACATCATCCCATCCTGGCTGTTGGGGAAGGAAAACAAAGCTGGCAAGCCGGGCAGCGGGCAGTACAGCAACACCCCTGCCACCCAAAAAAAAAAAAAAATAGGAAAGGGGAGAGGAAGAAGGGAGGAAAAGCAACAATTTTTGTGACAATACACCCAAGCTTTTTAAAAAATACACCGCTTTCCTTTCAAGGGTTTATACCCCCCGAAGTGTACCAAACTGCAGGAAGCTAGTTAGGCGAAGCAGAAGCCAGGGCAGCTAAAGGAGAAGAGCTTCCCAGCTAAATTGGGGATGGGGGGAAAAAAACAAGCACACACTTCAAGGTTTTCCCTCCCCAAATGGCAAGCCCTGTAAAGGCCCCCCAAACCACCAGCAAGAGAGTCCAGACCCCAATTCTCCCCTTCTCCGCCCGTACCTTGCGGTGCCGACCCTTGAAGACCACGGCAAAAGCTCCATGCCCGATCAGGTCTTTCTTGCTGTATTCAAAATCGCCCACCACCTCCATGTTCTTCAGGGGGGCATGAAGCTTGAGGGGTGGGGGGACAATGCAGGGAGGAGGAAGAAGAGGATGAGCAGAAAGGGAAGGGCAAGCCGAAGCTCACATCAGCAGGCTGGGGGAGGAGAGGCAAGGACAGGGGGGCTGGCTCTGCCTGCGTCCTGGCCGCCCCCAAAGAAAGGGGGCACCTGCTGGCATGACGCTGCTGCTGCTGCTGCCCTCCAGCAGGTGGTTGGGGGGCACTGGCCAGCTTCCCATAGGCAGGGGGTGCTTGCTGGCATGGGGGGGGGAGAGGAAGAGATGGGGAGAGGGGTGCAGAAAGCACCAGAGGCGAGAAGTGGCCCCTTGTTGAACAGGCAAGCGTTCAAGGTAATTTCAAGCTGAGGGACGATGGAATAAAAGCTAAATTCCTAGCACTGGAGGGGAATGAAGAAGCATAAAGCCCACCTTCTTTTTATTTTAAAGGTGGGGAGTGGGATTTACGAGTAGGGAAGCCCATAAAAAGCCGCATAAAGCCCACCTTCTTTTTATTTTAAAGGTGGGGGAGTGGGGATTTACGAGTAGGGAAGCCCATAAAAAGCCATAAAGGAGCAAAAAGCAGGTTTGCTGTCATCCAAAGCTCCCTTAAAATACGGGTTGTTGGGGGGGGGGGGAGGAGAGTCCCAGCTAGTTATGACAATGCCTGGAGGAAGGGTTTTTTTTTGGGGGGGGATGGAATAAAAAGGAGGCAATGACAGTTGCCCCGAGGAGGGGAAAGAGGACAGATAGCGAGGGGAAAAAACCCCGTTAATACAGGACAGATTAAGATACGGGGAGGGGGGGAAAGAGAGCAAAAGGATTATATATATATATATTTTTCTTTTGCGAAGGGAGATGCAAGGGAGGCGATAAGAGGGGAATTAGGATCGTTTTTTAAGGGTGGAAAGGAACGAAAATATTCCTCAAAAGCGGTATCTGGCCTGAGAATTAAGGGGAGGGGGGGGAATGGGTGAGGGAGTTCACCCCCTCAGGGGGTCCCTGCGCATCACCCTCTTACATCCTGGCCCCCCCACCTCTGCCCCGGTTTTAAGGGGGGGGCAGGCGGCCCTTCCTGGAAGAATCGGCCGAGAACGAGGGGGGAAAGCTGCAGGTATTGCCGGGGAGAAGGAGCGCAGGGAGGAGTCCTCCGCCTTAGGCCGCTGCCGCCCCTCGCGTCCTCGGAGCGCGGAACCCCAGCCTTTCCCCACCGGCGTCCGGCCGCGACTGGCGAAACTTCCGCGCGGCGAAGCTATTTATATAGGGACGTCGCGCGCAGGCGCTATTTTTTTTCTCCCCGTCTCCCTCCGCCGGAAAAACAAGAGTGGGCGGAGCGAAGCGGGAGAAAAGGGGAAAAAAAAGAAAAAAGAGTCCGCGCGCGGGAAAGTTTGAGGGCGAAAAGTTGCCCAAAGGGGTGGGGGAGGGGAATGGCTGTGGGCGCCATCTTGATATTGACAGATATATTATATTAATATATATTAATAAAATTAGAGTTTAGAAAATAAGCGGGTTAGAAGCCAGGCAAAAACACGCCCACCTAAACTCAAAAGAATAAACAAAAGGATTGTAGGGAACTCCGCCTCCAAAGTGTTGTTCTGAGGCGGAGGTTGGCAGAAGTTGGACTTCTAAAGGAGGGAGACCTCAGTGAGGATGGGTGACCGACTTTTTTCCTCGGACTCTGCTCCTCTGGCCAAGTTATTCAGCCGGCTTCTTTTGGGATGTACCCCACCTACTGCTTTCTAGAAATGGAGCTGTCCTTTCTGAAATTTTATTGTGCTAACCTAAAGTAATATAAGATAAAATAACCTTTACTGACATTTTTTACTGTGGGCACACGGGCACACATTAAAAATGAAATTCTGTTGCCTGCTCTCAAAAGTGTATACATGCATAACAAACATATAAACATGCTATAGACAACATATGTATATACCCACACCCTTACATATATATATATATATAAATATTAATCACTGTCTACCTTCTTTAAAAAACACACACAGGTTCAGCCTATCCATACCTCATGGCTTTTCTAGGGTTCAAAGGCCCAGGTAACTAAGAACTTGATTCAAATTTATTTTTATTCATACCTATATTATTTGATTTATGTAGTCAGAGTAGCCTACTCTGCAGGGGTGTTGTGCAGAAACATCCAAGCAGATGGAAAAAGAGCCACAGATGTTCTTGCAGGTTCCTTGAAAGGATGTGCCAGATGAATAAATACAGGTATATAGTTAGTCCTCGACTTACGACAATTGATCTCAAAATTTATGTTGCTAAGCAAGATGGTTGTTAAGCAAATTTTACCCCATTTTATGACTTTTCTTGCCACAGTTAAGTCAATTAATGCAGTTATTATGTTAGTGATCCCCTTTTGCGACCGTCTGACAAGCAAAGTCAACGGGGAAGCCAGATTCACTTAACAACCGTGTTACTAACTCAGCAACTGTACTGATTAACTTAACAGCTGTCGCAAGAAAAGTCATAAACTGGGGTAAAATTCACTTAACAAATCTCGCTTAACAACATAATTTTGGGGCTCCATTGTGGTCGTAAATCAGGAGCACCTGTATGCCAATCCATAAACCCTGATAAACCACAGATGTGTTTACAAATCTCAACCAAATAAAGCTTATTTCTGAAAACTTGGGAATCTTAAGATGTGTCGAGTTCAACTCCCAGAATTCCCCAGTGAGCTTCTAGGGACAGAAGTGAATTCTGGGAGTTGAAGTCCACACATCTTAAAGTTTGAGAAACACTGAAATAAAGCCTAGTATGGCTTGATGCCACATTAAAAAAGCTGTAGCATCTGCTTTTTATGTTGTATGGTTGAGTTGTACAAAGGGCATAATGCTCAGATCAATGCCCTAGCGCAGTGATGGCGAACCTTTTAGAGACCGAGTGCCCAAACTGCAACCAAAACCCACTTATGTATCATCGGGTGCTGGGTGGGTGTGGCCAATTGGATGGGTGTGGTCCATTGGATGGGCGTGGCTGCGGTAGTAATGGCAGACTGGGTGGGACTAAAAAGTTCAATCAATCAATTCCAACTTTGCGAGATCTTTTTTTTCCTAAAAGAAGTTGAAATTGATTGATTGATTGAACCTTTTTTTCCCGCATATGGCGGCGGAGGCCTAAAGCGAAAAAGTTTTATAAAATCCAGCTGAAGGCCTAGGACTGGGGCGACGGCGTGCGTGCCCACAGAGAGGGCTCTGCGTGCCACCTGTGGCACGCATGCCATAGGTTCGCCACCATGGCCCTAGCTAGAATCAATGACAGTGAATGGCACACGTACAAAATTTTCCCCAGTTCTTTATAATCCAAACATGAGCCCAGAAGCTCCTAATCCTACTTTCCTCCCTTGTGTCATGGTTCCGACAGATGAAACTCTTCAAAAGAACTTCGAGGCATTGTTTATCTTAAAGAATCTTTTATTTGAGAAACAAAGTATCAGCACTACATAGTTGAAACCAGAAACTAAATTCCCCTCCCCTGGATACAAAGTAACAAAGCACAATTTCCCTCCTCCAATAAACAGTCATAAATCACATTCCCCAATTAACTTGAAGCATGGTCTTTCTCCCCAGCTCTCCAGCCCGGCCAAAACAATGTCCTTGGGTTCCCACGGCTGAGTTATTATTGTTATGACTAGCTGGACTCTCATTCACATTCCCCCTCCCAGCATCAACTAACTCTAAAAGCGATAGAGAAAAATGGCTGCATTTCCATCTGTTGTCAAAGCAAGAACGTCCGATGTTAGCAGCATTGACACCTTGTTTTAATTTTGTGGTGCCACATCACATCTGTCAACGCTGCTAACATCGGATGTTTTAGCATTGACAACAGATGGAGATGCAGCCATTTTCTTCTTTTTGCTTTTAGAGTTAGATCAGTGGTTCTCAACCTTTTTAATGCCACGACCCCCAACCGGTCGTAAGTTGAGGACTAAACCGGTCATAAGTCGAGGACTAAACCGGTCGTAAGTCGAGGACTAAACCGGTCGTAAGTCGAGGACTACCCAACCGGTCGTAAGTCAAGGACTTTCCCTGCCCGGGAGCGCCGCGCATGTGTGGTTCCGCCCCCTGCGCCGGCCGAGGCATAGCTGGCAAGCGGCAGAGACGGAGCAGGCCAACCACCAGCTGGCCCAGTCCAAGGGAGGTAAGGCACCCCCCGGAAAAGGGGGAAAAAATGGCGGACAGCCTTGCTTGGCGACCCCCGTGAAATGGTCGATCGACCCCAAATGGGGTTACAACCCATAGGTTGAGAACCGCTTAGTTAGATGATGCTGGGGATGGGGGGGGATGTGCATGAGAGTCTAGGTAGACATAATAACCCTGTACCTAGTGTGAGAACCAAGGTTATTGAAATAAGAGATGATAAGAATTGGCGGGCTGGAGAGCAGGAAGGGAAGCCCTGGCTTTTAAACTAATTGGGGAATGTGATTTATGGCGGTTAACTGGAGGAGGGAATTGTGCTTTGATACTATGTGCTCAGGGGAGGGGAATTCAGTTTTTGGCTTCGATTATGTTAGTGCTGATGCTAGGCAACTTAAATAAAGATTCTTTAAGGTAAACAATGCCTCGAAGTTCTTTGAAGAGTTTCATCTGTCGGAACCATGACAACATCACAGCAGTGAACAGGTATAAGATGCGATGACATTTAAATGTTTGGCCTGCTCAGTGACCTGGTATGACTGCAATTTTGGCAAATACACCACAAAGAGTCTGGATCTAGCGATGTGGAAATCTAAACAGCTAGATTTTTAAACAAAGGTTAATAAAACAAAGGAGATCATTGTTGATTTTAGAAAGAGCCAGCATAGCCATACTCCGCTTTACATCAAAGCTGCAGCTGTGGAGGTGGTCGACGGTATTAAAGCATCTGCAGGGTGCAGATAACTAACAATCTGACTTGGTTTCTTCATACGTCACCTTTAGCGTTTGCATTTCTTGCGTCGGATGAGGAGAGCACATCTTTCTCCTTCTGTCCTGGCCACTTTTTACAGAGGCATGATTGTCTTAACAAACTGCATCACTGTCTGGTTTGGTGGTAGCAGAGCCTCAGATAGAAGCTCCATGCAGAGAGTGGCAAGGACAGCCGAAAGGATTATAGGAAGCTTGCTTCCTGTGATCCAGGATGCTGCTTACAAGTGCTTAGAGCGCAGAGCATTGTTAGAGACCCCATGCACCCACTTCAGGGCCTGTTTCCATTGCTCCCCTCTGGGAGGAGGTTTTGAAGTATTTATAGCAAAACTACTAGATTTTGTAACAGCTTTGTTCTTTACGTCATCCATCTGGTAAATTTGCAGGATCCTTTTTTCCCCCCCACCATGTATACGTGTACATTCAAACTAGACTGTGATGTTTCTTTGTGTCATATGTGTGTGCAGGACGAGAAGCAATGGATGGAAACTGATCAAGGAGAGAAGCAACTTAGAACTAAGGAGAAACTTCCTGACAGTTAGAACAATTAACCAGTGGAACAACCTGCCTCCAGAAGCAGTGAATGCTCCAGCACTGGAAGTTTTTAAGAAGAGACTGGACAGCCATTTGTCTGAAATGGTGTAGGGTTCCTGCCTGAGCAGGGGGTTGGACTCGATGATCTCCAAGGTCCCTTCCAACTTTATTATTATTATTATTATTATTATTATTATTATTATTATTATTATTATTATTATTANTATTATTACATGCATGTTTTTTTTGAAAGCTGAATGCAACGAAATTTCATTTTAATGTATCCTAATTAGTATACATTTAAAGTGATAATGAGGTTTCTATTCTATTCTATTCCATTTTCATTATTCTATTCTATTCTAATTCTATTCTTTCCTATGCTATTCCACCCTTTCATTATTCTATTCTATCCTATTCCATTCTAATTTTATTCTATTTTAATTCATTATTCTATTCTAATTCTATTCTTTCCTATTCTATTCCATTCTTTCATTATTCTATTCTATTCTATTTTCTATTCTATTCCATTCTAATTCTATTCATTCTAATTCTAATCCATAATTCTAAATGCTCTTAAGCTCAAAACAAATTTGGTGCGATGTGTGAAATATTAATTGCAATTTAGCAGCCTTTTAATAGTCTCCTGTTCAAGTACCAATCAAATCACACCTTACTGCCTGCTCTTCTGAGGCTATTCTATCCAAAGAAGCAGATGGATTTTTATTCTAAGAGGACCACAACCTTTATTTTGCTATTATTCGATCATAGTACTAACCATTACCAAAAGAGACCATTTGCTTAAATGGCTTTTAAAAAAGCACAAGAACTCCAGGAGTCAGGGAGCAAATCTATGAATGGCTATTACCGGTGATAAATATTTTAATCCGCTACATCTTTATGGCTCCTGATCTCCGATACAGCTTCAAAGATGATGACAGGGATAATATTAATCAGGGACAAAAAGTCCTTTTTTATAAGGCTTTTGCAGGACCTTAAAAGATTTAAGCTATTTTGAGACGCCAAATTTAGCCTGCCGTGAAACTTAGAAAATTAAAATGGTTTTTGCTGCGGCGAGCAACCAGCACTCTCCTTTTGACGTCCTAATATTTCAAGGGTGAGTTACTCCTAGGGCGCAGAGAATGATAGACAATGCATTAAAAAATGAAAGATTGAACGATAGGGATGGGGGGGGGGAATCAGGAGCCTCCAAGTTCAGGGGCAGTCTACCAAGTAGCAAGGGAGCGATAGCAAGGGACGAATAAGGGTCAATAGGCAATCAATCTGATCCCCAAAACCTTTTCTGAACATTTTTAGGCGATGCTTACATGTTTTAGCGACTCCTTCAATTGTCAGCACTTCCCTTCCAAGTCTTTGCAATGGTGAGGAAGGTTAGTTTTATTGCTGTGAGCTACTTTAAAAAGCGGCGTATTGGTAGTCCTCCAGTTACGACCATTTCCTTGGTGACCGTTCAAAGTTATAATGCCCCCCCCAAAGATACTTACAGGTAGTCCTCTACATTTAGGCAAGAAAAACCAAATGCACAGGTATAGTATAGTTGGTACCTTGCTCAATAGTAGCAACTGTGAGAGTTGATCTCAGAGTCCTAGTGGACAATCCCTTAAATAGGAGCCAGCCATGTGCTGCAGCTGCCAAAGAAGCCAACACAGTGCTGGGCTGCATTAACAGAGGGAGAGAATCAAGATCACGTGAAGTATTAATACCACTTTACAAGGCCTTGGTAAGGCCACACTTGGAATACGGCATCCAGTTTTGGTCATCACGATGTAAAGATGTTGAGACTCTAGAAAGAGTGCAGAGAAGAGCAACAAAGATGATTAGGGGACTGGAGGCTAAAGCATATAAGGAACGGTTGCTGGAATTAGGTATGTCTAGTTTAATGAAGAGAAGGACGAGGGGGGACAGGATAGCAGTCTTCCAGTATCTCAGGGGCTGCCCCAAAGAAGAGGGAGTCAAGCTGTTCTCCAAAGCGCCTGAAGGCAGGACAAGGAGCAATGGAGGAAACTAATCAAGGAGAGAAGCAACCTAGAACTAAGGAGAAACTTCCTGACAGTGAGGACAATTAACCAGTGGAACAACCTGCCACCAGAAGCGGTGAATGCCCCAACGCTGGAGGTTTTTAAGAAGAGACTGGACAGCCATTTGTCTGAAATGGTATAGGGTTTCTTACCTGAGCAGGGGGTGGGACTAGATGACCTCCAAGGTCCCTTCCAACTTTATTATTATTAGTATTAGTATTTACAACCACAATTGGGCCCAAAATGTCTGTTGCTGAGCGAGACAGTTGTTAAGTGAATTCTGCCCCATTTTACAACCTTTCTCACCATAGTTGCTAAGCGAATCACTGCTGTGGTTAAGATAGTAATACAGTTTAAGTGAATCTGGCTTCCCCATTGTTTGTTGGAATGTTGCAAACATGATCACATGACTCTGGGACACTGCAACCGTCCTAAGTACATGCCAGTTGCCAAGTGGCTGAATTTTGATCACGTGACCATGAGGGTGTGGCAACGGTGTGAAAAAAGACCATAAGCCACTTTTTTCAGTCTTCTTGTAACTACAAAGAGTGGTAAGAACAGCTGAGAAGATTATAGGAAGTTCACTTCCCGTGTTTCAGGATACTGCTTATAAGCGCTTATATGTGCTTAGAGCTCAAAGGATTGTTAGAGACCCACCCACCCACACATCATGGTCTGTTCCTGTTGCTCCCCTCTGGGAGGAGGTTTCGAAGTATTTATAGCAGGACTACTAGATTCTGCAACAGCTTTGCTCCTTATGCCATCTGTCTTGTAAATTGGCAGGATTCTTTTCCCCCCGCCATGTATATATATGTATACATTCGAACTAGACTATGATGTTTCTCTGTGTCATACATGTGTATGTGTATGTGGGCATATGCATAATGGCATTTTTTTTGAAAGCTGAATGCAATGAAATTTCTTTCATTTTAATGTATGCTGATTAGTGTACATTTAGAGTGACAATTAAGTTTTTGTTCTATTCTATATTCTATTTTATTTTTATTCTATTCTATTCTTATTCTAATCTTATTCTATTGTGTTCTGTTCTATTCTATTCATTCTGTTCTTTCATCATTCTATTCTATTCTATTCTGCATTCTCTTGTCTTCCCTTCCATTTATTCTGCATTCTTCTCTTCCATTCCATTCCACTCCATTCTATTCCATATTTTCTATTCTATTCTATTCTATTCCATTCCATTCCATTCTGCATTCTCTTCTATTCTGCATTCTTCTCTTCCATTCCACTCCATTCCATTCCATATTTTCTATTCTATTCTATTCTATTCTATTCTATTCTTCTACTCTACTCTATTCTATACTATTGTATTCACAGTCACTAAATGAATGGTTGTAAGTTGAGGATCACTTGTAGAATACAACTTTCCTCCTTACAGCCATAATGCAAGAGAACCCACTGGATGGGAGAGGAACAGGGTTATCCCAAAACAGCAAGCAACAATTAACAATTAACCAGTTGAACAACCTGCCTCCAGAAGCGGTGAATGCGCCAACACTGGAAGTTTTTAAGAAGAGACTGGACAGCCATTTGTCCGAAATGGTATAGGGTTTCCTGCCTGAGCAGGGGGTTGGACTAGATGACCTCCAAGGTCCCTTCCAACTTTATCATTATTATTATTATCCATGCTTAACCATCATGCACCTTGACAACAGAGTTGCTCGCCCTGGGGCGTTAAGTGAGAACTACCTGTATTTTTAATTTCTGTATCGCTGCTAATACGTTTTGATTTAAAAACCGGAGATGTGACTTAAAAGGATATAATTAAAGAAATATTATCTGCAAAAAAAACAACAACCCCACATTGCAGCGTACAGTAATCCTATCCTAACTGCTGCAGATTTTCCGCCAGTCTCCATCCTTCTTTGGGCGACCTCCATTCCATCTTTGCTTCTTCATTTTTATCAAACGTTAAGTCAAAATTGTGGCTACCTTGTGCTATATCTTCAGTTCCTTCTTGAATTTTTTTCTGGTGGTTTTTCGGTCTTCCTGGATAATTCTCTCTCTCTCTCTTTTTTTTTAAAGTGATCTAAATATTTAAGTTCAGCCAAACCTGAACGAAACCTTCCTTTCGTTTGTCAAGAGTCCCAATTGTTCTGTACTCATCTCAGAGTTTGTTATTAGAGGGAATGAGATATTGATATCCATCTTATTGATGGGCGTCCAAAGCAAGGGAATGGTGGCTTGTTCCTGACCAGCATAGTTCATTACTTAAGGTGAAATGATCTGAAGGTCTTCCTGCTTGCGCTGTAGCATCCGTGTTGATATGAACATGGACGAAAATATTCAGTATAGTTTTCCAATATAAAAGGATGCTCTTTGCAAGTATTCTGCACACAATGGCCCCGATCTCAAACCCTCCAAATCTTCCCTAAAACAGGAGGAGGAGGAGACCAAAGTAAGGGTCAGAAAAGAATTTTAAAAAGTTGATCTTCAGTCCTTCCGCTATCGTCTCCATCTGTTGGAAAGAAAAGAAAAGAAAAAAAAGCTGAATAACTTTGGTCTTGAGGTCCACACATTTGAAAACTGCCAAGGTTGAGAAAAATTGGATTAGAGTAAAATGTAAAACTAGGTAATATCATCAATGCCAGAAGGGAGCGGAGTTTGGATCCTTCCATTCCCTACCATCCCAGTCAGAGCTGAAGAAGCTTCTTAGAGGAGAGGCGAAACATCTTCAGAGAAAAACAAGAAAGTCCAGTTGCCTCATGAAAAAGCAGCTTTGGGACAACCACAACCTGGAGGGCTGAGAATCTCCATAGACGTGAATAAAGAAAAAAAATAAAATGTGCATAAAATTACATGTGCAAACTCTACCAGATGTGGCAAGGCCTGGGACATCCTCCGCCTCTAGCGACATTTGAATTTGACTATCTTAATAAAACTCTGGTGCTGGAGAAGAGTCCTGCGAGTCCCCTGGACTGCAAGGCGACCAAACCGGTCAGTCCTAGAGGAGATCAACCCCGACTGCTCTTTAGAAGGCCAGATCCTGAAGTTGAAACTGAAGGACTTTGGCCACCTAATGAGAAGGAAGGACTCACTGGAGAAGAGCCCGATGCTGGGAAAGATGGAGGGCAAGAGAAGAAGGGGATGACAGAGAAGGAGGTGGCTGGATGGAGTCACTGAAGCAGTAGGCATGAGCTTAAATGGACTCCAGAAGATGGTAGAGGACAGGAAGGCCTGGAGGAACATTGCCCACGAGGTCGCGATGGGTCGGACACGACTTCCCAACTAACAACAAAACAACGCAGAGGAAGTGGGGGGGAGGGGGAAGCTTACATCCGGAGGCATTTGTCCTTCCCTCCACTTGCTACCCGTTGGCCATCGGGACTCCAGTCCACCGCAAACACCTGGGAAAGGAATATATCGCGAAAGCAGATCAACCCTTGCAATAAAGAAGCTGAAACAACTTTAAATTGAACCCCTGCCTCCCCATCCCCCAAAGAAGGGAGAAAACAGGAAATTTGTTTCTCGAAGACCTGATTAATGGAATTTCAAACCCATCTTGAGGACTAGAAAATTGATACCACTCAATCGCTGGTAATTTGCCATCCAGGAAAACAGCCTGTAAAAGAATGCTTGGTACAATACAACGCAGTCTACACACTCCTACCCCTCACTGGTTGGTCCCCAGATCAGTGTTTCTCAACATCAGCAACTTTAGCAACTTTTGAGTCTCAGAGTTTCCCAGCTGGCATGTTTTAAGATAGGTGGATTTCATCTCTCATAATTACCGAGCCAGCATACTTTAAGATGGATGGACTTTAACTCCCAGAATTCCCCAGCCAGCATGCTTTAAGAAAGGAGGACTTCAACTCCCAGAATCCCCCAGCCAGCATGCTTTAAGAGAGGTGGAGTTCCACTCCCAGAATCCCCCAGCCAGCATGATTTAAGATGGGAGGACTTCCACTCCCAGAATTCCCCAGGGAGCATGCTTTAAGAGGGACTTCAACTCCTAGAATTCCCCAGACAGCCTGCTTTAAGAGGGGTGGACTTCAACTCCCAGAATCCCCCAGCCAGCGTGCTTTAAAATGGGGGGACTTCCATTCCCAGAATTCCTCAATCAGCCTGCTTTAAGATGGGTGGACACCCCATATCTAAGGGTTATTTCTGGAAACTGAAGTCCATATACAGTATTTCAAAGTGGTTGAGTTGAGAAACACCGTTCTAGATCAGGGGGGTCTTCCAACTTGGCCCTTTTATGACTTGTAGACTTCAACTCCAAGAATTCCTCAGCCAGCAACGCTGGCTGAGGGATTCTGGGAGTTGAAGTCCACAAGTCATAAAAGGGCCAAGTCTGAAGACCCCTGTTCTAGATGATGAGGACAAACCCCATCCTTCTTCCAGCCAGCTTATGTCGTGGAAGGCACCCCAAGAGAATCCGAGATGGGGGAGACCCGCCATACCTCATCCGCGTGTCCAGGCAGGTCAACGGCCAACTTCTGCGTCTTGGTGTCCCACACTTTGAGGGTGCTGTCGCTGCTTCCGCTGACCAAGAGGCGGCTGTCGGCCGACCACGCAATCTGGTACACGGCTGAGACGTGTCCACGCAGGGAGGTGAGATACCTGCGGTCAGAAAAAGCCAGTTACGGTGGGGATTGCCTGCTCCCCTCATTTCCCCAAGTCTCCCCGTTTTTATTTTCTTATTGCAGGCAGTCCAAACTTACAACCATTTTTTTAGTGACCGGTTTGAACAGTTTTCAGTTAATTTTATGAATGAATTCATCTTAATTCAAATTCAAATTCATTCATTTTATGTGCAAACTCCCAGAATTCCCCAGCCAGCCTGCTTTAAGAGGGCTGGACTTCCACTCCCAGAATTCCCCAGCCAGCCTGCTTCAAGACGGCTGGACTTCCACTCCCAGAATTCCCTAGCAGCCTGCTTTAAGATGGGTGGACTTCCACTCCCAGAATTCCCTAGTCAGCAGGCTTCAAGAGGGCTGGACTTCCACTCCCAGAATTCCCTAGCCAGCAGGCTTCAAGAAGGGTGGACTTCAGTTCCCAGAATTCCCCAGCCAGCCTGCTTTAAGAGGGGTGGACTTCAACTCCCAGAATCCCCAGCCAGCCTGCTTTAAGAGGGGTGGACTTCCACTCCCAGAATCCCCCAGCCAGCCTGCTTTAAGAGGGGTGGACTTCAACTCCCAGAATCCCCAGCCAGCCTGCTTTAAGAGGGGTGGACTTCAACTCCCAGAATCCCCCGGCCAGCCTGCTTTAAGAGGGGTGGACTTCAACTCCCAGAATCCCCAGCCAGCCTGCTTCAACAGAGGTGGACTTCCACTCCCAGAATTCCCCAGCCGGCATGCTTTAAGATGGGTGGACTTCCATTCCCAGAATTCCCCAGCACCTTGCTGAGGAATTCTGGGAGTTGAAGTCCACAGGTCTTAAAATTGCCAAGCTTGGAGACCCCTGAACAAGAACATATCCTGAACACCAGGCGTCACTCCAGAAACGTCCTCCAGAAAACCACAGCATCCATCTCACTACATCTGGATCGAGGGGATCCAGAGGAAGGAAGGAAGGAAGATCTCCAGAACGTTCCAGAAGGAAGAAGAAAAAAAACCCCAACCTACTTCCCGGTCCGTCCATCCCACAGCTTGATTGACTTGTCGAAGGATGCGCTGGCAATGGTGCGGGTGTCGGGGGAGAAGAGGACCTGATTGATCAGCGCTTGATGGCCTGTCATTCTGGTCAAGGGCTTCTTATCTTCTGCCGGAAGCCAAAGGAACAAGGTGAAGTCATCTGATCCAGAGACCAGCCTTTCCGGTCCTTGGCCCTGGGGGAGAAAAGAGAGAGAGAAAAAAAAGGGGGTTATGAAATTGAAGGCAACTCTCCTAACAGCTACTTGGATCTTGGAGTCCTAGTGGACAATCCCTTAAACATGAGCCAGCCATGTGCTGCAGCTGCCAAAAAAGCCAACACAGTGCTGGGCTGCATTAACAGAGGGATAGAATCAAGATCATGTGAAGGGCTAATACCACTTTACAAGGCCTTGGTAAGGCCACACTTGGAATACGGCATCCAGTTTTGGTCACTACGATGTAAAAAAGATGTTGAGACTCTAGAAAGAGTACAGAGAAGAGCAACAAAGATGATTAGGGGACTGGAGGCTAAAACATATAAGGAACGGTTGCTGGAATTGGGAATGTCTAGTTTAACGAAGAGAAGGACGAGGGGGGACACGATAGCAATCTTCCAATATCTCAGGGGCTGCCCCAAAGAAGAGGGAGTCAAGCTATTCTCCAAAGCGCCTGAAGGCAGGACAAGAAGCAATGGATGGAAACTCATCAAGGAGAGAAGCAACCTGGAACTAAGGAGAAACGTCCTGACAGTGAGAATTAATCCAATTAATCAGTGGAACTCCTTGCCTCCAGAAGTTGTGAATGCTCCAACACTGGAAGTTTTTAAGAAGAGACTGGACAGCCATTTGTCTGAAATGATGTAGAGTTTCCTGCCTGAGCAGGGGGTTGGACTAGATGACCTCCAAGGTCCCTTCCAACTTTATTATTATTATTATTATTATTATTATTATTATTATTATTATTATTATTATTATTATTATTATTATTATTATTATTATTATTAGTTTGTTTAGCAACTGAAGTTCTGTGGTCATAGATCAAGCACTGCCTCTATTCCACATGGAGACTGGCAGCAAAATGATTACGTGGAATATTCTGATTTAAGGATCTACCCAGCCAGCTGGTTCAGTCTAATCCCTTCTAAAATTAAGATTCACAGTCATAAATTTAATTTGAATCTCACTCTCCTTTGTAGCCTTCAGAGATACACACACACAAAACAGGAGGTCCATCCAATAATTTTAAAATGTGTTCTAAAAAAATATTGGACAGCAGCTAATATATTTTTTTTAAACTGAAGCACACAGCATCATGATCAGCTGTGGTCTGACTGCGACAAGCTAGGTTTACTGCAGAAGCGCGGTAAGTCAATTCACACAAAGAATGCAAAACAATTTTGGAAGACCTGCCCATCTTAAATATCCAATGTCCAGTTGCAAAAAAATTAAAATAAATAAATAAATAAATCTGGGACTCTTACCCTGATCTGATTATATCTCAATAGTGCATTTTGCTTGATCTCTGCCACTGTAGGAAAAGCAAAGCAAAGCATAAATAGGATGTGTGGACATTACAGGTAGTTCTTGCGTAACGACGGTCATTAATTGGATAAGATAACCTTAATTGTTATTTATCTGCATGCACAATGACACACGTTAAAATAAAATTCCGACGTCCCGTTCTCGAAACAAGGAGTACCACCCACCAAACAATGTCACCATCCCAAGGACGACAATAACAATGTAATAGCGGCAGCAACACCCAAAATGCCAAGTTATACAAAAATGACACCAAAAACTAATCGGAGTCCATTTCGAATACATAGCCGAAAAACGAGTCTTGAGAGTTAACACGATTGATGCTATATGTCAGGGCTTTTCAATCTTTTCACCCATTGTGCCACTTTTAGGATATGGCAACATCCGAATACCACCAGTCACCTAGCAAGGGGTCAAAAACTTGATGGCAAAAAAAAAAAAAAAAAAAAAAAAAAGGAAAAAAGTGATAAAGTACAGGTAGTCCTTGACTTACAACAGTTCGCTTAGTGACTGTTTGAAGTTACAATGACACTGAAAAAAGTGCCCCCCAAACCACAGCCGAGCAAGACACCTGCCTGCCCGCCCGGTGGCGCTCTTCCTCCTGTCCGAGGTTTTCATTGTTGTGAGCATTTCTGTTGAGGATTGGCAGCGGGGGTGGAGTGAGGGGTGTTTGGTTTTTGTTCCCCCCGTCTGCTGGGTGGTTGCAGCAGGTTTTGGTCACTTCACATGACCCTGGGACACTGTGACCGTCATAAATATGAATCAGTTGCCAAGCATCTGAATGTAAATCACAAGACCCTGGAGAGGCTGCAACATTCCAGCTGATCGGCGCTTCTTCTGGGCTCAGCAGAAGCGCCAGGATCAGCAACGAGCTCCAGCTGGAGCCTGGCGCTGATCCTGGCACTTCTGCTGAGCCCTGACAGCCCTGCAGCTCCAGCCGTCTCTCACTCAGGCTTGTGCGGTGCTACCACTGGTTCAGTTCATTCCCCTCCCCCGCTACCACTTTTCTGGGATGGTCGCGTACCACCTACCAGGTGCCAATGTACCACAGGTGGTACCCGTACCACTGGTTGAAAAGCCCTGCTATATGGGACACACCTGTTACTAAATCTGGTTGTTCAGAGACTGGAATTTCCACCGCTAAGTAATGTGTTCACAAAGCATGATGTCTCGTGACTGCCTCTCTTAGTGACGGCAATCCCAGCAGCTCCTCTTGCGGTCGTTAAGCAAGGACGGTGGGCGGTTAAGTGAAGAGCTCCTTGCAATTTCCCGATGGCTTCCCCAAGGCAAAGTCATTGGGGAAGCCGGCAGGAAATTGCAAGTCCCAGCAGTTTGAAAGCAGACCGCAGGGCAGTGAGTGGTTGCTACTGGGCAGGAGATGGTGTGTGAGCGGGCAGAGGAGGGGGTGCCGATGGCTGGCATGGCAGAAGCGCCAAGGAGCCAGGAGAGGCTCCATGAGTGGGGAGACCTATCCATGCACGTTGCAACCTTCCCTGCTGACTTCCCCATTGGTGTTGCCTTTAGAAAAACAGCAAGGAAGGTTGCAAATGGCGATTATGCGGCCTTAGGCTGGGGGATTCTGGGAGTGGAAGTCCGCCCATCTTAAAATCCCCAAGGTTTGAGAAACACTGAACAAGGAAACTCAAAAGTGCCAGATGCTCTTACGTGATCCGCTCACATCCTGGGGGTTGACGGAAGCTTTGGCCGGCTCAAAGGCTCCCGTCCGGAGGACATAATCTGTGCTGAGCGCCATGGTGTTGACCCAGTGGGCGTGGCCCTGCAAGGTGCGGCACAGGATGCCCTGAGGAGGACCAAAAAGCAAGGCCTCAGTCCCTTTCCTTCCTTCATTCTGTGGAGAGGCCCCCTTCATCTGAAAAGAGGCTAAGCCCTCCAAATGTGGTTGCCATCTGGACCTCCCAGGGGAGGAGACAGGAAGCACCACTTGGCCTAGTGGTTAAGACACCAGACGAGAAAGCAGGAGACGGTAAGTTCTAGTTCTGCTTTCGACATGAGAGCCGGCTGGGTGACTTTGGGCCCATCACCAAGCGACGGTGAGTTCTAGTTCTGCTTTAGACATGAAATCCAGCTGGGTGACTATTGGTCAATTACCAGGAGACAGTGAGTTCTAGTTCTCATTCAGAGATTAAATCCAGCTGGGTGACTTTGGGCCAATCACCAGGAGACGGTGAGTTCAAGTTCTGCCTTAGGCATGAAAGCCAGCTATGTAACTTTGGGCTAAAAAACAGGAGACAGGGAATTATAGTGCTCCCTTAGGCATGAAAGCCAGCTGCGTGACTATTGGCCCATCACCAGGAGACGGTGAGTTCTAGTTCTCCTTTAGACATGAAAGCCAGCTGGGTGACTGTTGGCCCATCACCAGGAGACGGTGAGTTCTAGTTCTGCTTTAGACATGAAAGCCAGCTGGGTGACTTTGGGCCCATCACCAGGAGACAGTGAGTTCTAGTTCTGATTTAGAGATGAAATCCAGCTGGGTGACTTCGGGCCAATCACCAGGAGACGGTGAGTTCAAGTTCTGCCTTACGCATGAAAGCCAGCTATGTGACTTTGGGCCAAAAACCAGGAGACGGTGAGTTCTAGTCCTCCCTTAGGTATGAAAGCCAGCAGGTGACTTTGGGCCTGTCAGCCCCACCCACCTCACAGGGTTGTTGTTATAGAGAGCAAGGTGTGTTGGACAAGTTCACTGCCTTGAGTTATTTGACAATATAATAAAAGTGGGATGCAAACCAATATATAAAATAGTAATAAATAAATTGCCTTGCCCTGCTGGCCAACCCAAACAGTGATGGGGACAACATGCAGACTTGGAAAAAAGGGAAGAGGTGCTAACCTATTTTTTAATTTCATTTATTCCATCTGTGGGCTGCCCAATTCCCCACAACTGCGTGACTTACATCTTGGGCTCTCCAGACTTTGATGGTGCGGTCTTGTGAAGAGGAATACAGCAAGCCGTCCCCTCCCCACCGGAGGCAGGTGACCGACTGAGTGTGGCTGGTGAGGATCTTGTCGCAGCGGCCGGCTACCGTGTCCCAGATTCGAACGCTGCCATCTTTGGAAGAGCTGGCTAAATAGCGACACTCGGGGTTCCTGAAGGCAGAGTTAAAAAAAGAGAGAGAGAAAGAGAAAGAGAGAAAGTTAGATAGATAGATAGATAGATAGATAGATAGATAGATAGATAGATAGATAGATAGATAGATAGATACAGATATAGAGATAGACATGGGTGGGTGGATGGATGGATGGATGGATGGACGGATAAGAGATAGATGATAGATGGACAGACAGGGGATAGGATAGAATAGAGAGAGAGATGATAGATAGATAGATAGATAGATAGATAGATAGATAGATAGATAGATAGATATGGATGGATGGATAAGAGATAGATGATGGACACAGGGTATAGTATAGTATAGTATAGTATAGTATAGTATAGCATAGCATAGCATAGCATAGCATAGCATAGCATAGCATAGCATAGCATAGCATAGCATAGCATAGTATAGATAGATATGGATGGACGGACAGATAAGAGATAGATGATGGACAGACAGACGGGATAGAATAGAATAGAGAGAGATGAAAGAGAGAGAGAGAGAGACACATGGGTGGGTGGATGGATGGACGGATAAGAGATAGATGATAGATGGACAGACAGACGGGATAGGATAGAAGAGAGAGAGAGAGAGGGAGAGAGAGAGACAGATGATAGAGAGATAAGATGGACATAGAGATGATAGACAGATGGATAAACAGACATGATAGATAGATAGATAGATAGATATAGAAATGATAGGTAGATATAGATAGATGATATATGGATACATGATAGACAGACAGGTAGATGGAGAGAAGCTATAAAATTTGCCCTAAAAATAATCAAAACCAGGCAAATGTTCAATAATGCAACCTTCTCTGTTGCTGAAGGAGAAAAGAGAAATGGCGGTGGCCTCCATCTTGAATTTTTTTGAGGCGTTTACGGTGCTGAATACAGGAGTCCTCACGACTGCAATTGAGCCCAAAATTTCTATCATTAAGTAAGATATTTGTTAAATAAGTTTCATCCCATTTTACAACCTGGCTTGCTGCCATTGTTAAATGAATCTCCGCAGTAGATTAAGTTAGTAACCCAGCTGTTAAATTAATCTGGCTTCCGGATTGACTTTGCTTGTCAAAAGGTCGTCAATGGGGAATCATGTGACCCTGGTCATAAGTATGAATCAGCTGCCAAACGGCTGAATTTTGATCATGTGATCATGGAGACGCTACAAAGGTTGTGACAGTAAAAAAGTGCCGCTGTAACTTTGAACGGTCACTAAACGAACTGCTGTAAGTTGAGGATTCCCTGTACAGGCTTGGGTTTTTTTTTTTCCTGCACCTTAGGTGGAAATGCAGTTGAAAACTACAGGAATTATAGGAAAGAAATAATTACAGGTAATCCTCGACTTACGACCACAATAGAGCCCAAAATCTATGTCACTAAGTGAGACATTTGTTAAAGGGAGTTTTGCCCCATTTTACGACTTTTCTTGCCACGTTTGCTAAGCGAATCGCTGCCGTTGTTAAATGAGTAACGCTGTTGTTAAGTGAATCCAGCTTCCCTCCTTGACTTTGTTAGAAGGTCGCAAAAAGGGGACCACGTAACCCCGGGATGGCGCGACTGTCGTAAATTTCCTGCCTGAGCAGGGGGTTGGACTAGATGACCTCCAAGATCCCTTCCAACTTTATTATTATTATTATTATTATTAAATATGAACCCGTGGTCAAGCATCCGAATGTAAATCAGGTGACTGTTGGGGATGCTGCAACCGTCCTAAGTGTGAAAAAGGGTCCTAAGTCCCTTTTTTTCGGCGCCGTTGTAACTTCGAACAGTTACTAAACAAACTGCTGTTAAGTCGAGGACTGCCTGTACACAACTGCGATTTAAAGGCAAGGTGGGGATTTAAGCTAAACCTGTGTTTTAAGCCACGATGGCCATTTAAGCCACAATTAGAATTCAAGCCATACACTGACTGAATGTGAAGATCGAATGCAAAAGTAATTAAGATATGGATAAGCTAAAAACCTATTGATAAATGCAATAAGGATGTTTTTATTTAGTTGATATAATAAGAACTTAAATATGAGATAGTAGATATTAAGGGGAAAAGAGAGGAAATATTGGAGGTTATTGTTTGAGATTTGTGTTAAAAAATTTTGTATGTTATTGAACTATTGATTAACCCAGCCACCACGTTGCTTTTTAAATATCTAAAGGTAAAATTAGAAAATTAATAAAAGTTTTATTAAAAAAAAAAAAAAAATTTAAGCCACGACTGCAATTTAAGCCACGATTAAATTTTAAGCCACGATGGTTAATTTAAGCTCCCCTAGTTTAGAAGTGCAGAGCCAGGGAAGAGGGTGGGGGGGGGGGCATGGGAGGACTTACAAATGCAGAGGTTCCCAGCAGAGCGACGTGACCCACTTGGAGTGTCCCACCAGGATGCGGCCAATTTGCGCCCCGGTGCTTGGATCCCAGAGCATTATCTGCGCAGAAGGTACATGGGACACGTTAAGAAACACTTTCTCAAAATGGTGTGTGTGTGTTTTGTATCTTCCCCTGATTATTTTTATAAATGACTCCAGGCGGTCTGGACATGCTTAATAGACCTTCCTCCTCCTACACTCCCTACAACAGCAACCCTGTGAGGTGGATTGGGCCAAAAGAGAGGGACTTTGGCTTGCCTGCCAAAAGCGGGACTAGAACTCCCGGTTTCCTGGCGACTGGCCCAATGTCACCCAGATGCCTTTCATGCTGAAGGCAGGAGTAGAACTCCCCATCTCCTGGTGATTGGCTCAAGGTCACCCAGCTGGCTTTCATGGCTAGGGCGGGACTAGAACTCTCTTGTCTCCTGGTGATTGGCTCAAAATCACCCAGCTGGCTTGCACGCCTAAGGCGGGACTAGAACTCCCAGTCTTATGGTGATTGGCCCAAAGTCCTCCAGCTAACATTCATGCCTTACGCGGGACTAGAACTCCCAGTTTCCTGGTGATTGGCCCAAAGTCATCCAGCTAACATTCACGCCTTACGGGGGACTAGAACTCCCAGTCTCCTGGTGACTGGCCCAAAGTCCTCCAGCTAACATTCACGCCTCACGGGGGACTAGAACTCCCAGTCTCCTGGTGACTGGCCCAAAGTCCTCCAGCTAACATTCACGCCTTACGGGGGACTAGAACTCCCAGTCTCCTGGTGACTGGCCCAAAGTCCTCCAGCTAACATTNAAAAAAGGAAAAAAGCGATAAAGTACAGGTAGTCCTTGACTTACAACAGTTCGCTTAGTGACTGTTTGAAGTTACAATGACACTGAAAAAAGTGCCCCCCAAACCACAGCCGAGCAAGACACCTGCCTGCCCGCCCGGTGGCACTCTTCCTCCTGTCCGAGGTTTTCATTGTTGTGAGCATTTCTGTTGAGGATTGGCAGCGGGGGTGGAGTGAGGGGTGTTTGGTTTTTATTCCCCCCGTCTGCTGGGTGGTTGCAGCAGGTTTTGGTCACTTCACATGACCCTGGGACACTGTGACCGTCATAAATATGAATCACTTGCCAAGCATCTGAATGTAAGTCACAAGACCCTGGAGAGGCTGCAACATTCCAGCTGATTGGTGCTTCTTCTGGGCTCAGCAGAAGCACCAGGATCAGCGCCGAGCTCCAGCCGGAGCCTGGCGCTGATCCTGGCGCTTCCGCTGAGCCCTGACAGCCCTGCAGCTCCAGCCGTCTCTCGCTCAGGCTTGTGCGGTGCTGCCACCGGTTCAGCTCATTCCCCTCCCCCGCTACCACTTTTCTGGGATGGTCGCGTACCACCTACCAGGTGCCAATGTACCACAGGTGGTACCCGTACCACTGGTTGAAAAGCCCTGCTATATGGGACACACCTGTTACTAAATCTGGTTGTTCAGAGACTGGAATTTCCACCGCTAAGTAATGTGTTCACAAAGCATGATGTCTCGTCACTGCCTCTCTTAGTGACGGCAATCCCAGCAGCCCCTGTTGCGGTCGTTAAGCAAGGACGGTGGGCGGTTAAGCGAAGAGCTCCTTGCAATTTCCCGATGGCTTCCCCAATGCAAAGTCATTGGGGAAGCCGGCAGGAAATGGCAAGTCCCAGCAGTTTGAAAGCAGATCTCAGGGCAGTGAGTGGTTGCTACTGGGCAGAGGAGGGTGTGTCGATGGCTGGCGTGGCAGAAGCGCCAAGGAGCCGGGAGAGGGTCCATGAGTGGGGAGACCTATCCATGCACCTTGCAACCTTCCCTGCTGACTTCCCCATTGGTGTTGCCTTTGGAAAAACAGCAGGGAAGGTTGCAAATGGCGATTATGCGGCCTTAGGCTGGGGGATTCTGGGAGTGGAAGTCCACCCATCTTAAAGCATGGCTGGCTGGGGCGTGTCTGGGAGTTGAAGTCCGCCCATCTTAAAATCCCCAAGGTTTGAGAAACACTGAACAAGGAAACTCAAAAGTGCCAGATGTTCTTACGTGATCCGCTCACATCCTGGGGGTTGACGGAAGCTTTGGCCGGCTCAAAGGCTCCCGTCCGGAGGACATAATCCGTGCTGAGCGCCATGGTGTTGACCCAGTGGGCGTGGCCCTGCAAGGTGCGGCACAGGATGCCCTGAGAAGGACAAAAAAGCAAGGCCTCAATCCCTTTCCTTCCTTCATTCTGTAGAGAGACCCCCTTCATCTGAACAGAGGCTAAGCCCGCTTGACCCATCCCTCCGAATGTGGTTGTTATCTGGACCTCCCAGGGGAGGAGACAGGAAGCACCACCTGGGCTAGAGGTTAAGGCACCAGACGTTCTGCTTTCAACATGAAAGCCAGCTGGGTGACTTTGGGCCCATCACCAGGAGACAGTGAATTCTAGTTCTGCTTTCGACATGAAAGCCAGCTGGGTGACTATTGGTCAATTACCAGGAGACGGTGAGTTCTAGTTCTGCCTTAGACATGAAAGCCAGTTGGGTGACTGTTGGTCAATTACTAGGAGACGGTGAGTTCTAGTTCTGATTTAGAGATGAAATCCAGCTGGGTGACTTTGGGCCAATCACCAGGAGACGGTGAGTTCAAGTTCTGCCTTAGGCATGAAAGCCAGCTATGTAACTTTGGGCTAAAAACCAGGAGATGGGGAATTATAGTGCTCCCTTAGGCATGAAATCCAGCTGGGTGACTATTGGCCAATCACCAGGAGATGGTGAGTTCTAGTTCTGCGTTAGACATGAAAGCCAGCTGGGTGACTTTGGGCCATCACCAGGAGACGGTGAGTTCTAGTTCTGATTTAGAGATGAAATCCAGCTGGGTGACTATTGGTCAATTACCAGGAGATGGTGAGTTCAAGTTCTCCCTTAGTCATGAAAGCCAGCAGGTGACTTTGGGCCTGTCACTCTCTCTCAGCCCCACCTACCTCACAGGGTTGTTGTTATAGGGAGGAAGGTGTGTTGGACATAATAATTTGAGTTATGTGACAATATAATAAAAGTGGGATGCAAACCAATATATAAAATAGTAATAAATGAATTGCCTTGCCTTGCTGGCCAACCCAAACAACGATGGGGACAACATGCAGACTTGGAAAAAAGGGAAGAGGTGCTAACCTATTTTTTAATTTCATTTATTCAATCTGTAGGTAGGCTGACCGATTCCCCACAACTGAGTGACTTACATCTTGGGCTCTCCAGACTTTGATGGTGCGGTCTTGTGAAGAGGAATACAGCAAGCCGTCCCCTCCCCACCGGAGGCAGGTGACCGACTGTGTGTGGCTGGTGAGGATCTTGTCGCAGCGGCCGGCTACCGTGTCCCAGATTCGAACGCTGCCATCTTTGGAAGAGCTGGCTAAATAGCAACACTCGGGGTTCCTGAAGGCAGAGTTAAAAAAAGAAAGAGAAAGAGAGAAAGTTAGATAGATAGAATCTATAGATAGATAGATAGAATCTATAGATAGATAGATAGATAGATAGATAGATAGATAGATAGATAGATAGATAGATAGATAGATAGATAGATAGACAGACAGATAGATAGATATAGACATGGGTGGGTGGATGGATGGATGGACGGATAAGAGATAGATAATAGATGGACAGACAGGATAGGATAGGATAGGAGAGAGAGAGACAGAGACAGACAGATGATGGACAGATAGATGGATAAACAGACATGATAGATAGATAGATAGACAGACAGACAGACAGACAGACAGACAGACAGACAGACAGACAGACAGACAGACAGACATGGGTGGGTGGGTGGATGGATGGACGGATAAGAGATAGATGATAGATGGACAGACGGGATAGGATAGGATAGAGAGAGATGATAGATAGATGATAGATAGATAGATAGATAGATAGATAGATAGATAGATAGATAGATAGATAGACGGATAAGAGATAGATGATAGATGGACAGACGGGATAGGATAGAAGAGAGAGAGAGAGAGAGAGAGAGAGAGAGAGAGAGAGAGATATGATAGACAGATAGATGGACATAGAGACAGATGGATAAACAGACATGATAGATAGATAGATAGATAGATAGATAGATAGATAGACAGATAGATAGATAGATATAAAAATGATAGGTAGATATAGATAGATGGATACATGATAGACAGACAGGTAGATGGAGAGAAGCTATAAAATTTGCCCTAAAAATAATCAAAACCAGGCAAATGTTCAATAATGCAACCTTCTCTTGTTGCTGAAGGAGAAAAGAGAAATGGCGGCGGCCTCCATCTTGAATTTCTTTGAGGCGTTTAGGGTGCTGAATACAGGAGTCCCCACGACCACAATTGAGCCCAAAACTTCTGTCATTAGTAAGATATTTGTTAAATAAGTTTCATCCCATTTTACAACCTGGCTTGCCGCCATTGTTAAACGAATCTCTGCAGTAGATTAAGTTAGTAACCCAGCTGTTAAATGAATCTGGCTTCCGGATTGACTTTGCTTGTCAAAAGGTCGCCAATGGGGAATCATGTGACCCTGGTCATAAGTATGAATCAGTTGCCAAACGGCTGAATTTTGATCACGTGATCATGGAGACGCTACAAAGGTTGTTGACGGTAAAAAAGTGCCGCTGTAACTTTGAACGGTCACTAAACAAACTGCTGTAAGTTGAGGACTCCCTGTACAGGCTTGGGTTTTTTTTTTTCCTGCACCTTAGGTGGAAGTGCAGTTGAAAACTACAGGAATTATAGGAAAGAAATAATTACAGGTAATCCTCGACTTACGACCACAATAGAGCCCAAAATCTATGTCACTAAGTGAGACATTTGTTAAAGGGAGTTTTGCCCCATTTTACGACTTTTCTTGCCACGTTTGCTAAGCGAATCGCTGCCGTTGTTAAATGAGTAACGCTGTTGTTAAGTGAATCCAGCTTCCCTCCTTGACTTTGTTAGAAGGTCGCAAAAAGGGGACCACGTAACCCCGGGATGGCGCGACTGTCGTAAATTTCCTGCCTGAGCAGGGGGTTGGACTAGATGACCTCCAAGGTCCCTTCCAACTTTATTATTATTATTATTATTATTATTATTATTATTAAATATGAACCCGTGGTCAAGCATCCGAATGTAAATCAGGTAACTGTTGGGGATGCGGCAATCGTCCTAAGTATGAAAAAGGGTCCAAGTCCCTTTTTTTCGGCGCCGTTGTAACTTCGAACCGTTACTAAACGAACTGCTGTTAAGTCAAGGACTGCCTGTACACAACTGCGATTTAAAGGCAAGGTGGGGATTTAAGCTAAACCTGTGTTTTAAGCCACGATGGCCATTTAAGCCACGATTAGAATTCAAGCCATACACTGATTGAATGTAAAGATCGAATGTAAAAGTAATTAAGATATGTATAAGCTAAAAACGTATTGATATATAATAATGATGTTTTTATTTAGTTGATATAATAAGAACTTAAATATGAGATAGTACATATTAAGGGGGAAAGAGAGGAAATATTGGAGGATGTAGTTTGAGATTTGTGTTAAAAATTTTTGTATGTTATTGAACTATTGATTAACCCAGCCACCACGTTGCTTTTTAAATATCTAAATGTAAAATTAGAAAATTAATAAAAGTTTTATTAAAAAAAAAAAAAGAATTTAAGCCACGACTGCAATTTAAGCCATGATTAAATTTTAAGCCACGATTGTTAATTTAAGCTCCCCTAGTTTAGAAGTGCAGAGCCAGGAAAGAGGGTAGGGGGGGCGGGGGAGGACTTACAAATGCAGAGGTTCCCAGCAGAGCGACGTGACCCACTTGGAGTGTCCCACCAGGATGCGGCCAATTTGCGCCCCGGTGCTTGGATCCCAGAGCATTATCTGCGCAGAAGGTACATGGGACACGTTAAGAAACACTTTCTCAAAATTGTGTGTGTGTGTTTTGTATCTTCCCTTATTTTTATAAATGACTCAAGGCGGTGGACATGCTTAATAGACCTTCCTCCTCCTACACTCCCTACAACAGCTACCCTGTGAGGTGGATTGGGCCAAAAGAGAGGGACTTTGGCTTGCCTGGCAAAAGCGGGACTAGAACTCCCGGTTTCCTGGCGACTGGCCCAACGTCACCCAGATGCCTTCCATGCTGAAGGCAGGAGTAGAACTCCCCGTCTCCTGGTGATTGGCTCAAGGTCACCCAGCTGGCTTTCATGGCTAGGGCGGGACTAGAACTCTCTTGTCTCCTGGTGATTGGCTCAAAATCACCCAGCTGGCTTGCACGCCTAAGGCGGGACTAGAACTCCCAGTCTTCTGGTGATTGGCCCAAAGTCCTCCAGCTAACATTCACGCCTTACGCGGGACTAGAACTCCCAGTTTCCTGGTGATTGGCCCAAAGTCATCCAGCTAACATTCACGCCTTACGGGGGACTAGAACTCCCAGTCTCCTGGTGACTGGCCCAAAGTCCTCCAGCTAACATTCACGCCTCACGGGGGACTAGAACTCCCAGTCTCCTGGTGACTGGCCCAAAGTCCTCCAGCTAACATTCACGCCTCACGGGGGACTAGAACTCCCAGTCTCCTGGTGACTGGCCCAAAGTCCTCCAGCTAACATTCACG
>NW_015389503.1:116860-119502 GCF_001527695.2 Protobothrops mucrosquamatus
CACCTGCTGGTGATTGGCCCAAAGTCACCCAGCCGGATTTTGTGCCTAAGGGAGGACTACAATTCACTGTCTCCTGGTTTCTAGCCTGACGCCTTAACCAGTAGACCAAAAATGGCTACTTTGAATTAGCAGACTTGGCAACTTTAAGGCCAGCTGCCTCCTTTCCTGGATCGTGAAGCCCTGTGCTCAGTCACGCATGCCCTGGGTCATCTCTTGTCTTGACTACTGCAATGAGCCCTACGTGGGACTCCCCTTGAAGAGTATTCACACGCTATAGCTAGCGAAGAATGCGGCAGCACGGGCAGCCTTAACCGCCCCACCCCCAGGATGGTGCGTGTAACACCGCTGTTACCCAACCTGCATTGTTTAATATTTCCTTTCCAGGTTCAAGGCAAGGCGTTGGTTAACCCCTTTAAGTGAGCTTTGTCCCATTTTACGACCTATTTTTGCCACAGTTGTTAAGTGAATCGTGCGGTCATTCAGCGAATCTGGCTTCCCCCCGTTGACTCTGGGGGTCCTAAATGGCAACCACGTGACCCTGGGAACACAGCAACTGCCCCCAACAGATGCCCAATGTTTGATCACGTGACCCTGAGAAGGCTTTGACCGTTGTTAAGGCTGAAAAACAGTCGCAAGTCACTTTATCCAGGGCCCTTGTAACTTCCAAGGAGTGGTTTCTAAGTTGAGGACTGCCTGTAGGTTCCTCTAGTCCTCATGAACCTCAATGTTTCCAAGCAGAGTTGTGTCTTCCACAGGGGGACATGGCACACAACCCAGCTCAGGAAATAAAAAAAAAAAAGCCGAAAATCTTCACCTGCCCGTTCTTGCACCCGGAGGCCAGTTTCCTTCCGTCAGGCGACCAAGCAATGCTCAGCACCCAATGGCGGTGACCTGTGGCAGAATGAAGGAGAGAGAGGGACTGAACATGGACCCCCAAAGATCTCAAGATGCTTATTCTGGCCCAGTGTTTCTCAGCCTCGGTCACTTTTAAGATGGGTGGTCTTCCACTCCCAGAATTCCCCAGCCAGCCTGCTTTAAGAGGGGTGGTCTTCCACTCCCAGAACTCCCCAGCCAGCCTGCTTTAAGAGGGGTGGGCTTCCACTCCCAGAATTCTTAAGCTAGCATGATTTAAGATGGGAGGATTTCAACTCCCAGAATTCCCCAGCCAACATAGTTTAAGATGGGTGGACTTCCACTCCCAGAATCCCCCAGCCAGCCTGCTTTAAGAAGAGTGGATTTCCACCCCAGAATTCCCCAGCCAGCCTGCTTTAAGATGGGTGGGCTTCCACTCCCAGAATTCCCTAGCCAGCATGACACAAAGCCATGTTTCTCAACCTCGGCCACTTTTAAGATGCATGGACTTCCACTCCCAGAATTCCCCACCCAGCATCCTTTAAAAGGGGTGGACTTCCATTCCCAGAATCCCTCAGCCAGCATGCCCTCCCTTGCTTAGTATTTCCTTGAGTGATTATATTCCAACCTACCTCCTAGGGCTGCTATGGCAGGAAATGAGAGGAGGCTATTATAAAGTCTTAAACTCCACAACTATGTTTGTCAACCTCGGCTACTTTAAGACGGGTGGGCTTCAACTCCCAGAATTCCCCAGCCATCAGGGCACATAGCCATGTTTCTCAACCTTGGACACTTTTAAGACGGGTGGACTTCAAACTCCCAGAATTCCCCAGCCAGCTAGGGAATTCTGGGAGTGGAAGTCCACCAATCTTCAAACACCCATGGTTGAGAAGCAGTGGCTTAGCCAGTCTCCCTTCCCCACGTCGAGACTCACCCTTGGCTGTGAAGTGTGGGGTCTCCGTGTTCAGGTCCCAGAAGCGCACGGTGGTGTCCCCAGATCCGCTGGCCAGGTACCTGGGGAGACAAACTCTCATGCTGACGCAGCCGAGGGGCAGTGGTGACCGGAGGGCATTCGGGGGTCAAAAAAGTCAAGATGGCCACTTTGCCCACCCGACCAAAGCCCCCGGTGAGCCATTCAAGGTAGCTCAGACTAGGAAACCGAAGTCATACACCCTAATGTAAAGTAGTCCTCCACTTACATCACGCATCATTAAGTGGTTGGTAAGCGAAGCGTCACATGACCGAATCAGATTTTATGACCTATTTGCCAAGGTCGTTAAGCAGGACATTATGGGGTTGCCCTTCCTTGCCGGCTTCCCCCATGGATTTTGTTTTTTAGAAGCCGGCTTGGAAGATTGGAAGCAATAATGATAGATCTTAGACTTATATACTGCTTCACGGTGCTTTTACAGCCCTCTCTAAGAGGTTTACAGAGTCAGCCTATTTGCCCCCAACAATCTGGGTCCTCATTTTACCGACCTTGGAAGGACGGAAGGCTGAGTCAACCTTGAGCTGGTCAGGATCGAACTTCCTGGCTGTGGGCAGAGTCAGCCTGCAATGCTGCATTCTAACCAGTGCGCCACCTCGGCTAGCTTGCTCCCTTCCTCATTTCTTCCTTCTTTCCTCTCTTCCTTCTGTTCTCCTCCTTTTCTCCCTTTCTCATTCCTTCTGTCCTCCTCCATCCCTTTCTTTTTCCCTCCTTCCCTTTCTCATTCCTTCCTTCCTCCCTCCTTTTCTCCTTTCTTCCTTCCTTCCTCCCTGCTCTACTTCCTTTCTTTCTCCCCACTTTT
>NW_015389503.1:121014-125330 GCF_001527695.2 Protobothrops mucrosquamatus
GCTTGCTCCCTTCCTCATTTCTTCCTTCTTTCCTCTCTTCCTTCTGTTCTCCTCCTTTTCTCCCTTTCTCATTCCTTCTGTCCTCCTCCATCCCTTTCTTTTTCCCTCCTTCCCTTTCTCATTCCTTCCTTCCTCCCTCCTTTTCTCCTTTCTTCCTTCCTTCCTCCCTGCTCTACTTCCTTTCTTTCTCCCCACTTTTGTCCCTTTCTCCTCCCTCCGTCGCCCCCCCAAGCAATAGCACTTAGACTTGTATACCGCTTCACAAGTTTAGAGTCAGCGTATTGCCCTCCAACACTCTGCGTTCTCGTTTTACCGACCTCGGAAGGACGGAAGGCTGAGTCAACCTTGAACCTGTCAGGATCGAACTTCCTGGCTGTGGGCAGAGTCAGCCTGCAATACGGCACTCTAACCACTGCTCCACCACAGCTCAAGATGGCTATTAAGTCACATCCAATATTATGAGCTATTTTTTTGCCACATCTGGTTATTAAGGGAATTACACACGCACAAAAAGTATTAAGCAGCGGCTAAGTCAGGGTTAGGCAACCTTGGCCCTTTTATGACTTGTGGACTTCAACTCCCAGAATTCCTGAGCCAGCATGAGGGAACTATGGCCCCTTCATGACTTGTGGACTTCAACTCCCAGAATTCCTGAGCCATCATGGGGGAACTATGGCCCCTTCATGACTCGTGGACTTCAACTCCCAGAATTCCTGAGTCAGCATGAGGGAACTATGGCCCCTTCATGACTCGTGGACTTCAACTCCCAGAATTCCTGAGCCAGCATGAGGGAACTATGGCCCCCTTCATGTCTTGGGGACCAACTCCCAGAATTCCTGAGTCAGCATGAGGGAACTATGGCCCCTTCATGACTCGTGGACTTCAACTCCCAGAATTCCTGAGCCAGCATGAGGGAACTATGGCCCCTTCATGACTCGTGGACTTCAACTCCCAGAATTCCTGAGCCAGCATGGCTCAGCTTGGAAACCTCTCCCTTTCTCCTCAGCATGGCTGGCTCAGGAATTCTGGGAGTTGAAGTCCACGAGTCATAAAAGAGTCAAGGTGGCCTACCCCTGGGCTAAGTCTTCCGGGCCCTGAGCTCCCCTTCCCTCCGGCACCCGATCCGACCGGCGTCTCCCCTTACTTTCCGGTAGGGCTAAAGGCGACCGAGATGACGGCCTCGCTGTGGCCTTCCAAGGAGCTGGTGCAGCGGGTCACGGCTCGCACCCGGAACACAGCCAGGGGTTGGTAGACGATCTCGACCACCCGTTCGGTCTCGAGGGTCAGTTCGGACAGGGTCTTCTGCAGGGAGGCCACGATTTCGGACTCCTGGACGTAGAAGGCCAAGGGCAGGGGATCCTCCTTGGAAGACACAAGATGGGGAAGGGGCGGGTCAATGCTTGGTAGGCAGTAAGGGGTAATGGTGAGAGACGGAATTGCTGTGTTTCCCCATGCTTTGGGTTGTCGGGACTGGGTCCTGCTTCACATACAGTTCCCTCCAAAAATGGAGATTGGAGGCAGGTGTGTGTGGCTTTTTAATCTTATACGCTGCCCAGAATCATTGTGTGTGTGTGAGTTGGGCGGCTACATAACAACTATTTCACAAATAAATGAATACAATCTCCGAATACAGGTAGTTCTTGCATAATGACCAGTGTGTTTAAAGTTACAATGGACCTCCCCAGAGCTACTTACAAATTGTTTCGCAGTCAGGTCAGCTGCAAACACACACACACACACACACACACACCATCTCCCACACACACAAAATGTATTATGGGCACTTGGCTTGTATTTATGGCTGTTTGCCACGTCCCACCTATGATGTCCGGTGGTTTTTTTTCCCCCCTATTTCAGGCATTTATTTATGGTTTCTGGCAAAAATTGCTTATGGTGAAAACAGGCTCAGTTAACTACCAGGATGCCCACTTAAGCACCGCAAGAAAGAAGGCTGTAAAACTGGACGTGATGAGGTGGTAATTCCAGACTCAGTTAGAGTCATTTGAGGACTGTATCAGTTTGAACTGTTTTAAAGGAGCTGGGGAAGGAAGGAAGGAAGGAAGGAAGGAGGGAGGGAGGGAAGGAGAGAGGGAGGGAAGGAGAGAGGGGGGGAAGGAGGAAGGAAGGAAAGGAAGGGGAAGGAGGAGCAGAAAGAGGAAGGAGGAGGAGGAGGAAGGAAGGAAGGGAAAGAAAGAGGAGAGAAGGGGGGAGGGAGGAAGGAAGGAGGAAAGAAGGAAGGAGAGAGAGAAGGGAAGGAGGAAGGAAGGAATGGAAAGAAAGAGAGAGGAGGGAGGGAGGAAGGAGAAGGAGGAAGGGGAAGAAGAGAAGGAAGGAAGAAAGGAAGGAAGGAAGGAGAGGGAGGGAAGAAGGAGGGAGGGAGGAAGGAAAGGAAGTGGAAGGAAGAGGAGGAGGAGCAGAAAGGAAGGAAGGAAGGAAGGGCGAGAAAGAGAGAGGAGAGAGAGGGGGAGGAAGAGAGGGAGGAAGGAAGGAGAAGGAGAGGAGGAGGAAAAGGAAGGAAGCAAGAAGGAGAAAGAGAAAGAAGGGAAGAAGGAAGGAATGGAAAGAAAGAGAGGAGAGAGGGAGGGAGGAAGGAAGGAGGAGGAAGGGGAAGAAGAGGAGAAGGAAGGAAGGAGAGAGAGAGGAGAGAGGAGGGAGGGAGGAAGGAGAGGAAGGGGAAGGAGAAAGGAAGAGGAAAGAGAGAGGGAGGAAGGGTGAAAGGGGAAGAAGAGAAGGAGAAGGAAAAGGAAGGAATGACAAATGAAGAAAGGAGGAAGGAAGGTTAGGAGGGAGGGAGGGGGAAGAGGAGGAAGAAAGGAAGGAGCCCCTCCCCCTCAGTTGTACCTTCTCCAAGAGAGTATTGCAAACCAACTGGAGCTTTTCCGGGGTGATATCCACGGGGACATCAAACGGAGCCCCCAGAACTTGCCCGGCTTCATCTTTGAACTGGATCAGGAGCCGTTGAACATCCGCCGTCATGGTGAAGCCTCGGGGCGTTGAGCTCTTTGCACTCTGGCCTGGAAACCAAAAGGAGAGACACCCCTTAAAACACCATTGGCATTGACAAATTCTTGAGCAGTCAATTGCAAAAGGCAGCTTGATTGGGAACAGAATGGGAACAGAAGCGGTGAATGTTCTAACACTGGAAGTTTTTAAGAAGAGTCTGGACAGCCATTTGTCCGAAATGGGATAGGGTTTCCTGCCTGAGCAGGGGGTTGGACTAGAAGACCTTCAAGGTCCCTTCCAACTTTACTATTACTACTACTACTACTACTACTACTACTATTATTATTATTATTATTATTATTATTATTATTATTATTATAGTTGACATCCTTCAACAAGACCTCTAAACACCATCAAACATTCACATCTGCCCGTCCCGGGTCCTTGGAAAGGACTCCATAGGCGGACAAAAATGCCAAATCCAGTTTCAACATCTGGCTGACTATGCAATGAACCGTCTTCATAATAACAAATTACCCCCCCGACAATTGCTAAAGGCAGCTTGACTTGGAATAATTCTGCAACCAAACCTATATTATTAAACAAGAACATCTGCCCATCTCAGGTCCTTGGGAAGGACTCCATAGAGTGGAGAAAAATGCAAAATCCAGCCTGAACGTATGCCTGACTTGGGCAACCAAGCACAACCATGATGAGAATGAGATGTAGGGGGAACCCTGAGTAGGGGGGGGGTCAGACTATAAGACCTCCAAGGTCCCCTCCAAGTCTTGTTATTCTGTTATTCCTTGGGATGGTTGTTCCTTCTCTGCTCCCACCCCCAGGGCCGCCTGTCTCCAACGCCCCTCCCAAAATATGGTGCGCTGTCTTACCTCCCCCTCCCAACTTTGCAACAACAACAAAAAAAAAACAACATCACCCCAAACCTGCAGCCGGACGTCTCTGCTCAAAGTAGCCTCCACGTGGGAAAGGAGGCTTACGTCATTACTCCGCGCCGGGCACAGTTCTGACTCGGCTGCCACCTGCTGGAGGAAGCGGGGATCTTCCGCCAGAAGTTGGGAAAACTTCTGTAAACATGAGAATTGACAGCACTCGCCCGGCTTGTGCTGGCAGATTTTTCTTTCTTTCTTTCTTTCTTTCTTTCTTTCTTTCTTTCTTTCTTTCTTTCTTTCTTTCTTTCTTTCTTTCTTTCTTTCTTTCTTTCTTTCTTTCCTTCCTTCTTTCTTTCCTTCCTTCCTTCCTTCCTTCCTCTTCTTTCTTTCCTTCCTTCCTTCCTTCCTTTTTTCTTTCTTTCTTTTTCTTTCTTTCTTTCTTTCTTTCTTTCTTTTTTTCTTTCCTTCCTTCCTTCCTTCCTT
>NW_015389503.1:126635-140213 GCF_001527695.2 Protobothrops mucrosquamatus
GGGGGGGTGTCAACCTATTCTCCAAAGCCCCTGAGGGCAGGACAAGAAGCAATGGATGGAAACAGCTAAGCTAAGATGAGATGAGATGAGATGAGATGAGATGATAAGATAAGATAACCTTTATTGTCATTTTTTACTGTGGGCACGAGGACACACATCAAAAATGAAATTTAGTTGCCCCCTCTCAAAGTGAACACATACATGACACACACCTAAACATACTATATACAACATATACATACTACTTACATATGTACAGACCTACACCCCTACATGTACATAACATATGAATATTAAACACTGTCCATCTTGAATATATAACGGAAGGAGGAAGCTTGAGAATTCACAAGTTTAATGCTGTATGAAATGAAACTATGGCTTAATCTGGATGTTCTGCTTCGGATACCACGGAGCCCCCTCCTCCCCTCCAGAAGGTAATGAGGAAAACAGGCCGTGAAGAGGGTGTGTGGTGTCCCAGACAATCTTACCGACCCTGCTCAAGCAACGCTTCTGTGCTATGTCCTGGATGGGAGGGAGGGAACTGCCAATGATCTTTTCGGCCGTCCTCACCACTCTCTGCACCGCCTTCCTGTCTAAAGCAGTGATGCTTCCAAACCAGACTATGATGCTGTATGACAGGATGCTCTCAATCTTCCCCTTATAGAAAGTGGTAAGGACAGTGGAAGGAATATGTGCTTTTCTCATGCGATGCAGAAAAGGCAGGCGCTGCTATGCCCGCTTCACCAGTGTCTCGCTGTTGAGCGACCAAGCCAGCCTACTCGTTAACTGCACATGCAGGAATTTGATGCTGGTAACCATCTCCACAGGTGAATCATTGATGCACAGACAGTGAGAACAATTAACCAGTGGAACAGTTTGCCTCCAGAAGCAGTGAATGCTCCAACACTGGAGGGTTCTAAGAAGAGATTGGACAGCCATTTGTCTGAAATGATATAGGGTCTCCTGCTTGAGCTGGGGGTTGGACTAGATGACCTCTAAGGTCCCTTTTAATTATGTTGCTCTGTTTTCCTTTCTGAGGCTGTCAGCTGCCTAGTAATAGCCTGGGATTAGGGGGGGGGCATTTGGGAACGGAAGAGTGCCAGAGGTGTGAAGGAATCTTGTGGGAAATCAGGGAGCATGGACAGTTGACCGGAGGCAGAGGTGCTAAGCCGAGTCATCTTCTTCCTTTTCAAGGACACAGGCCGAGAAAGGAATTTGCTTTGGTGTCGGAGGCACCACGTTCCCAAAACATCAGAATGGGACCTGACTGGACTGCTCTCCCAGGAAGGAGGGTTTGGGACTTTGGGCATTGCTTTCAATATATAATTTTCACCTCGTTTTTCTTCAGAGCTTGCCTCGGTCACGCTGCACTCAATACCTCTAGTAAAAGCATCTTTTCTCTAACCCCTGTGGAATCAAGGGTCGTTCTTTCCTAGGGATCCGGTTGGGGCCAGTCTCTGACGCTGCCATAATTCCAGACCATCATTAAAACGAACGGTCGTTAAGTCAAGGACTCTCTGTTCCTAGGAAATGCATTAGAAGCCATCAGAAAAATGTGTGAAGTTAGGCTAGTGAGAATGTTGAAAAAAGGCTGCTTGGGGGAATGAAATGACCCATTGGCCATTAGGTCCAATAATAATAATAATAATAATAATAATAATAATAATAATAATAATAATAATAATAATAATAATAATAAAGTTGGAAGGGACCTTGGAGGTCATCTAGTCCAACCCCTCCTCAGGCAGGAAACCCTATACCAGTGATGGCGAACCTTTTAGAGACCGAGTGCCCAAACTGCAACCCAAAACCCACTTATGCATCGTCAGGTGTCAGGTGGGTGTGGCCCATTGGGTGGGCGTGGCTGCAGTGGTAACGGCAGACTGGGCGGGACTAAAAAGTTCAATCAATCAATTCCAACTTTGCAAGATCTTTTTTTTTCCCCGCGAGAAGCTGAAATTGACTGATTGATTGAACCTTTTTTTTTTTTTTGCACACAGCAGCAGAGGCCTAAAGCGAAAAGGTTTTATAAAACCCAGCTGAAGGCCTAGGACTGGGGCTACAGCGCGCGTGCCCACAGAGAGGACTCCGAGTGCCACCTCTGGCACCCATGCCGTAGGTTCACCACCATGGCCCTCTACCATTTGAGACAAATGGCTGTCCAGTCTCTTCTTAAAAACTTCCAGTGTTGGAGCATTCACCGCTTCTGGAGGCAGGTTGTTCCATGGGTTAATTGTTCTATCAGGAAGTTTCTCCTTAGTTCCAGGTTGCTTCTCTCCTTGATGAGTTTCCATCCGTTGCTTCTTGTCCTGCCGCCTTCAGGCGCTTTGGAGAACAGCTTGACTCCCTCTTCTTTGGGGCAGCCCCTGAGATACTGGAAGGCTGCTATCATGTCCCCCCTCGTCCTTTTCATTAAACTAGACATCCCCAATTAAACTAGACATACCCATAGTAGACATTGTTTACAAGGCAATTAGAAAGTGCTGAAAAACCTCAAGCATCGGCTACGGAGACCTAAACCACGCCTTATAAAAAGAACACCGGTTTACGGTTGGCTTGTGATGTGCACACTCAAGCCTTGTGCGTCTATGGAGATTCTCTGTCCTCCAAAGGTGCTTTTTTATGAGGCAAACATCCTTTGAAGACGTTTTGCTTCTCCTCCAAGAAGCATCTTCAGCTCTGACTGGATGGTGGGGAATGGAAGGATTTATACTCCTTGCGGACAGCCGGTCATTTGCCTTCTGTTAGAGAGTTGTTGAGGCCACTTGGAGGTTTACCTGTGTCCTCAGGGTCACCTGAGTGGTGCAAATGGGCATGGAGCCTTCTTGGCTGCAGGATGATTTCTGCCCTGGGTCCCTTCCTCGTTGAAGACGGGCACACAGGCTGTTGGGGATGAGTCTGTGTTGTCTGCATCTCCAACTGAGGCGCAAATGGTTCCTGGTCATTTGCATTCTTTGAATCGTTGAGGCCATTTGGAGGTTTGGGTCCTCAGGGTCACCTGAGTAATGCACACAGACTCATCGCCAACAGCCTGTGCCCGTCTTCAACAGGGAAGGGACACAGGGTGGAAAAACATCCAGCAGCCAAAGAGGCTCCACACACATTTGGACCGCTCAGGTGCAAAGAAACCTTTGCAGGATCCAATCCGAGTCGGTCACCCGGACCAGAGGTTTTGTCTTCCGAGCTTTCAGACATAATAATAATAATAACAACAACAACAACAACAACAATAATAATAATAATGATAAAGTTGGAAGGGACCTTGGAGGTCATCGAGTCCAACTCCCTGCTCAGGCAGGAAACCCTATACCATTTCAGACAAATGGCTGTCCAGTCTCTTCTTAAAAACTTCCAGTGTTGGAGCATTCACCGCTTAAGAGAACACGTAGGGAACAAGAAGGATGTAGACTCAATTTTGCCGCTACTATTTTGCCGCTACTAAGATTGTTGGCGGAGCAGGCACAAAAACAGCCAGGGAAGTGATGGAAGCCTGGGAAACGGGCTACTTGCTGATTTACAGCCAGCTTACCAGGTAATTAGGAGCCGAGCAGTTGAGTCTCACCAGCTCAAGGTTGACTTAACCTTCCATCCTTCCGAGGTCGGTAAAATGAGGACCCAGATTGTTGGGGGCAAAATGCTGACTCTGTAAACAGCTCAGAGAGGGCTGTAAAGCACTGTGAAGCGGTACATAAGTCTACGTGCTATTGCTAATGCTTCCTTCCTTCCTTTCCTTCTTTCTCTCTACCTTTTTTCCTTCCCTCCTTCCTTCCCTCCTCCCTCCCATGGTGGCGCAGTGGTTATTTACGTCATAACGTCCGACTGAAACGGGTGACGGTCGTCAAGTTAGGACTGATCGAGTTCCAAAACGGCGATGATTCTAACAACCTCTTCGTCCGTGTTTTTGTCGATCCCTTCACTACCTTCGGACCCTTTTTCCGATGAACGGTCAGTTGTCCTCACGACTAAATGCCGGTCGAATAGTCCATTAATCCTCGGCTCAAGTTGAGTCTCACCAGCTCAAGGTTGACTCAGCCTTCCATCCTTCCGTTGTTAAAATGAGAACCCAGATTGTTGGGGGGCAAATAGGCTGACTCTGTAAACTGCTCAGACAGGGCTGTAAAAGGCCCTGTGAAGCGGCATACAAGTCTAAATAATAATAATAATAATAATAATAATAATAATAATGATGATGATGATGATGATGATGATGATGATGATGATGATGATGATAATGATGATGATGATGACGACAACGATGACGTGGCAGTGCCTGGAGACAGCAGAATAGAAAAGAAAGAACTGGAGAAGATCACAAAATACAAAGACATAGAAATAGAAAGACTGTGGCAAAAGCAAGCAAGGGTAGTACCAATAGTAATAGGCGCCTTGGGTGCAATCCCAAAACAACTGGAGCACCACTTGAACACCATCATCGGCATTGACAAATTCGCCATCAGTCAATTGCAAAAGGCCTTACTAGGAACTGCTTCCATCCTGCGACGAGATCTGTAATACCATCAAACATCCACATCTGCCTATCCCAGGTCCTTGGGAAGGACTCAATAGGTAGACAAAAATGCCAAATCCAGTCTGAACATCTGGCTAACTGTGCGATGATCCATAATAATAATAAAGTTGAAAGGGACCTTGGAGGTCATCAAGCCCAACCCCCTGCTCTGGCAGGAAAGCCTATACCATTTCGGACAAATGGCTGTCCAGTCTCTTCTTAAAAACTTCCAGTGTTGGAACATTCACCACTTCTGGAGGCAGGTTGTTCCACTGGTTAATTGTTCTAACTGTCAGGAAGTTTCTCCTTAGTTCCAGGTTGCTTCTCTCCTTGATTAGTTTCCACCCGTTGTTTCTTGTCCTGCCTTCAGGTGTTCTGGAGAATAGCTTGACTCCCTCTTCTTTGGGGCAGCCCCTGAGGTACTGGAAGGCTGCTATCATGTCCTCCCTCGTCCTTCTCTTCATTAAACTAGACAGACCCAATTCCAGCAACCGTTCCTTGTATGTTTTAGCCTCCAGTCCCCTGATCCTCTTTGTTGCTCTTCTCTGCACTCTTTCTAGAGTCTCAACATCTTTTTTACATCGTGGTGACCAAAACTGGATGCCGTATTCCAAGTGTGGCCTTACCAAGGCGTTGTAAAGTGGTATTGCTAAGTGCCAATAGCCAGCTATCGACACCCCAACCAACAACTAAAAAGCCACACGCATCAGGCGCCATATCAATACCACACACAGAATACCACTACAGCACAAGCCCCAAAACTCAGAAGACAAAACCTCCGGTCCCGTTGACCGACACAAGATTGAATCCTGCAACATTATCCTGGGACACGTATATTTGCCTTCATTTGTAAGAAACCTTTCGTCCCGGTGATCGACTCGAGATTGGATCCTGCAAAAGAATGACCAAGGAGTCAAGACGAAAGATTTAAGAGACCGCTTCCCTCTCCTGATTAAAGTTACCTGCAGCAGAAACAAACCACGCAGAGAAAACGGACACAAGGGCCTCATTTGTATATATATATATAGATATATATTTATATTTCAATCAAAACACAATTAAATATGGTTTTAAGTACTGGAATACTTGGGTTTCAGACAATAAGGTGGTACACGGTACCAAAAAAACCTAGAGACAACTTGTTTTGCATTCTGGCGGGCGTGTCGCTCCAGCCGATACTGCCAAGTGGTGTGCGTTTAAGTCTGTTCCACTTTCAAAGGGCTGGAGTCAAAATCAAAAAGTTTCCTAAAGTGTAGTTCTGGATGAAGGCTCCTTTTTTCTCTCTCTCTCTCTTTTTTTTTTTTGCAAAAGTCTTCAGGAAACAAACGCCGGTGAGAACGTAAAAAAAACAACAACACTCCAAAGGAATTAAAAAAAAGAAGAAAAGAAAGCAGAAGGAGGAGAAAAAAAAAACAAACCCTTACAAGCACAACGGAGTGGATTTTGTCTCAAGTACTCCAAATTCTTGTAAAAACGTTTTTCGCCCCCCCGGAGATCAGAGGGAGTTTCAGATTTATGTGGGAAAAGGAAAATAAAATAAAATAAAGAGAAGAGGTGATCAAACCCCCCCCCCCCCCAAATTGCATTAAAGGAGAAGGTCGAAAGGCGAAACGGAGTCTGGAACGATGCAGCAAAAACTGAATTCACTTCTAAACCGGGTTAGAAGTTGTTCTTTCACCTTAACGGGGACATTTGCAAAAGGAAAAGGAAGAGGGAACGCACAAAAAAAAAGCTTCATTGCTTATTTTTTCTGGCATTTCCCCAAATGAAAATGAAATGTCCTTCTGCGGGGGGGCGAGAGAGATGGAGGCGTGGAGTCCAGCGTTTTGAAAAGCAAAGAGACCGACGGGACCCGGGAAAAAAAAAATCGCTCGTTCTCAATTTCCTCTCTCCCCAGCCCCCCGACTGGCCCAAACGCACGAGAGGAACGGAGTTCCAGTTTTATGGAATACTTCATCATTTCCGGATCTTTCGAAAACAAGCGCCGGGGTTGTTTTAAGACTACTCTTCCGTCCGCTGCAAAGCGCTCTCAGGTGGCCGTGAGCCTTTCTGATTGCAGATTTTTTTTTTCTTTTTAAAAGTTTGCAATAACAACAACAACAAAACTGCAGCTCAGAAAACTACGGGGCAAATGTCTGTGCCTAACTGTAGTCCAGAGGGAGAATCCTTGGTAGGAGGAGCTGGGAAATCTTCCTTCGACGGGGACTCGACGAGAGAGAAAGGTGAGCCTTTTTTTCCGGTCCATTAAGGGGAGGGGGGAAAAATTGTACCCGCTGCATAGGGGTTCGGGGTGCTGATGAGGCGGCCGCGAGGAAGGGGAGAGAAAACAGCTCCGCTTCGCTTCATAGGCAGAAGCTCCCAAAGATCATAGCTGAGGAAGATTAAAAAAAAGGGGGGGTGGTTAAGAAGCAGAAAGGGGGGGGGGGCTCAAACTTCCATTTGTAACATCCAACTCTCCCGAGTCTTTTTTTTTTTCCCCAGTGGGCCTTTTGGTGTAGCCGGCAGACCCTCCCCCCTTTTGCAACCCCACCGCCCCCCCGATTCCAGGCAGCCACCCACACAATTTCCGACCAAAAGCTGCACGGAATTCTGCTGTATTTGGCATTTGAGATCTCACAACGGGATCCCGATCACGCCGGGAATCTGGTTTATAGAGTTGGCTACCGTGTTTTCCCCCAAAATAAGAAATTCCCCAGCCAGCCATGCTTTAAGATGGGTGGACTTCCACTCCCAGAATTCCCCAGCCATTCATGCTTCAAGATGGGTGGACTTCCACTCCCAGAATTCCCCAGCCATTCATGCTTTAAAATGGGTGGACTTCCACTCCCAGAATCCCCCAGCCAGCCTGCTTTAAGATGGGTGGACTTCCACTCCCAGAATCCCCCAGCCAACCATGCTTTAAGATGGGTGGACTTCCACTCCCAGAATTCCCCAGCCATTCATGCTTTAAGATGGGTGGACCTCAACTCCCAGAATCTCCCAGCCATTACCTTAGTCACCTTTTCGACAGCTGCCTCCGGGGGTTGTGCCTGTTGCATGACGTCATTGACGATCATTTTGGCTATCCTCCACGCCATCTCCTCCTGGGCCTACGGACAGACCAAAGATGTCCGTCAAGCCCAGGGCATTCTGGGAAGGTGAGTAGCGAGCAGAAGAAAGCTACCCTCCAGGATCCTTGCCTCCCCCTCCAATTCATCTGGGTCCCAAACTGTATTTTCAAGCAATATTTGATGGGCCACTACGCAAATAACTGACCTCTGCGTTCCAGTACAGGTAGTCCTCAATTTACGACAACTGAGCCTAACATTGCTGTTGCTAAGTGAGACAGCTGCTGTGAGTCTTGCCACGGCTGTAAGCGAATGGCTGCGATTGTTAACTTAGTAACCCAGCTGTTAAGTGGATCTGGCTTCCCCCCTTGACTTTGCTTATCAGAAGGGGATCATGTGATCCGGGGACAATGCAACCGTCGTAAGTACATGTCAGTTGCCAAGCGGGTGAATTTTGATCACGTGACCGTGGGGACGCTGCAAGAGTCGTTTAAGTGTGAAAAATGGTTGCTAAGTCGCTTTTTTGGAGTGCCCCTAAAACTTTGAACGAACAATTCTAACTCAAGGACTAATTGAGTTTATTTAATGTCTGCTCAAAGTGACTAAGGTGCTGAAAAAAGGTCGCTTACGACCAGTCCTCGCACTTAACGACCGTCGCATCTGTGGGATTACGTCATCAACGTTTGGAGAGCTGGATAACTGCCCTGTATTTATGATGGCTGCAGTGTTTCAGGGTCAGGTGATCACAATTTGTGACCTTCCAAACTCGCCTCCGATAAGTCAACAGGGAGAGCTGGGTTCACTTAACGACCACGATTCCTATAATGACGGTGGCAAAAAAGGTTGTGAAATCCTCACTTGAGGAACGAATCTACCTGATGAGAGGGTTAACTTCCCAAGTATTCAGAGAAGCAGCCCCTGCATCCATTTTTTTTATATTCTGGGGAGGAATTTTTCTGGTTGTACAGTAGTGGCCCAAATTGTGGAAACCTTTTGGGAAAAGTGTACAGTAGAAATGCCACCTTTGGTTAAGTTTCCACCCATTTTCCTTCTAATTTCTTTATAACTGTAGCCTTGTTCACTTAATAATACTATTTTACATCGCTTTCTGGGCAACCAGTCAGCTCTTTGCACCATGACTTTAATTTTATTATGTTTTACAAGCTCACTCAATGAAAGAACACAAAAAAACCCAACCAACTTGATAGCCATCACATAACACACTGACAAATGTCCTCCTCTCGGCTTCAATACAGGACATCAATCACTAGATCCTATTGTGATCTGATTGGCTCATTGCCAAAACAAGATGATACCTGATTGGCTCTAAACACTCATGCTCATTGGCTACAATCAGAAAACTGGAAAACTACCTGAGATCAACCTAAGCAAGGTGTGCTTCCTTTTTCTGGTTATTTGGCTACAACTTTTCATAGAATACAGTACAGATAATTGAACAAACTTTGTTGCATGACATTCTTGATTAAATGATCTTTCCATTGATATATAATTTTATGGTACTGCTCCAAAAAAAAAAGGGGGTATTATTAGTCATCCAACCTCAAAAATACACTTTTCCCAAAAGGTTTCCACAATTTTGGCCACCACTGTACTTGGTTTCTGACCTGAATTCTCAATCAGAATAGTGCTGCAAGGGAACCCTTGAGGTCATCTATCCCAGGGCTTTTCAACCTTCTCACCGATTGTACCACTTTTAGGATATGGCAATATCCAAGTACCACCTAGCAAGGTGTCAAAAACTTGATGACCAAAAAAAAAAAAAAAAGGAAAAAAGGGATAAAGTCCAGGTAGTCCTCGACTTACAACAGTTCGCTTAGTGACTGTTCGAAGTTACAACGGCACTGAAGAAAGTGACTTATGACCATTTTTCACACTTATGACCATTGCAGCATCCCCAGGATCATGTGATTTACATCCAGATGCTTGGCAACTGACTCGTATTTACGACGGTCGCAGTGTCCCCCGGCCATGTGACCCCCTTTTGCGACCTTCTGACCAGCAAAGTCCATGGGGAAACAAGGCTCACTTAACAACTGTGTTGCTAATTTAACAACTGCAGTGATTCACTTAACAAATGTGGCAAGAAAAGTCATCAATTGGGGCAAAACATATTTAACAAATTTCTCCCCCCTCCTCCTTTTATATCTTCTCACCCTTCTTTTATATCCTTTCTCTCCCCTCCTTTTATATCCTCCTCTCCACCCCTTCTTTTATATCTTTTCTCCCCTTTTATATCCTTTCTCTCCCCATTTATATCCTTTCTCCCCCTTTTATATGTTCTCTTCTCTCCCCTTTTTATCTTCTCTCCCCTCCTTTTATATTGTCTCTTCTCTCCCCTCCTTCTTTTATATCCTCCTCCACTCCTTCTATCTTTTCCCTTCTTTTATATCCTTTCTTCCCCCCTACTTCTTTTATATTTTCTTTTCACCCTTTTTATATCCTTTCTCTCCCCTTTTATACTCTCCACCCCTTCTTTTATATCCTCACCCTTCTTTTATATCCTTTCTCTCCCCTCCTTCTTTTATATCTTCTCTTCTCACCTTTTATATCCTTTCTCTCCCCTCCTTTTATACTCTCCACCCCTTCTTTTATATCTTTTCTCCCCTTTTATATCCTTTCTCTCCCCTCCTTTTATATCCTTTCTCCCCCCTCCTTCTTTTATATCCTCCTCTCCACTCCTTCTATCTTTCCCCTTCTTTTATATCCTTTCTCCCCCCTCCTTCTTTTATATTTTCTCTTCTCACTCTTCTTTTATATCCTTTCCCTCCTCCTTTTATATCGTCTCTTCTCTCCCCTCCTTTTATATCTTCTCCTCCCTCTTTTATATCCTTTCTCTGCTTTTATATCCTTTCTCCCCTTTTTATCTTCTTCTCTCCCTTCTTTTATATCCTCTCTTCTCTCTCCCCTTCTTTTATACCCTTTCTCTCTCCTCCTTCTTTTATATCCTCACTTCTCCCCCCCTTACACTTTTTTCCCCAGTGCTTTTTCAACTATCATACGCGTACCACCTGCCAAGTGCCAACATACCATCAGTGGGACGCCTGCCACCGGTTGAAAAGCCGTGCTCTAGTCCAACCCCCTGCTCAAGCAGGAGACCTAGAACGAACAATTTGCCTGCACGCCCAGACACAGAGGAGGGTCTCTCGGAATCGCCAAAGAGGTGGGTCGTATTTTTTCCGTAAGTAGAGAGCGCCTTACCTCATCTGTATTTCCTTGCACCCATTTCTTCATTGCTTGTGAAAACATGGACCCTGGGAAGAGAAGGAGAAGGGCTGAGAAACGTCGTGTTTTATGCAGTCCACATGACTAGCTGGGGGATTCTGGGAGTTGAAGTCCACCCCTCTTTAAGCAGGCTGGCTCAGGAATTCTGGGAGTGGAAGACCACCCCTCTTAAAGCATGCTGGCTGGGGAATTCTGGGAGTGGAAGACCACCCATCTTAAAGAAGGCTGGCTGGGGAATTCTGGGAATGGAAGCCCACCCCTCTTAAAGCATGCTGGCTGGGGAATTCTGGGAGTGGAAGACCACCCATCTTAAAGAAGGCTGGCTGGGGAATTCTGGGAATGGAAGCCCACCCCTCTTAAATCAGGCTGGCTGGGGAATTCTGGGAGTGGAAGTCCACCCCTCTTAAAGCAGGCCGGCTGGGGAATTCTGGGAGTGGAAGCCCACCCCTCTTCAACCTGCTGAGGCTGAGAAACCTCGGCTTAGGAGAACCTTCCCTTGAGGAGGAAGAAGCAGCTCACCTTTGGACTTCTTGATGTCCGGTTCTGGCTCCGATTCTCGAATGAACTGGCCCAGGTTGCTCACACGGCCAAACGTCATCTTCCTGAAGCAGGAGGAAGAGGGGCTTATAAGCTCTGGGAGAGGGCTTAGGGTTGCAGCCGAGATGGCAGGTCCACGACAAAGGAACTGGCCAGGTTTCCCCCCACCTGCTCCTCCTTGCAGGCTCAAATCACACCTGTTTCCCTGGAGAGCCTGTTATTCTTTCTCCATTTCGGAGAAGGAAGCCTTGTTCTCCCACCTTCACGCAAGGTGAAAAGCGATTTAAAGCTGACCGCGGGGGAAGCAGAAGAAAACTGCGAAGGAGGGACCTGAGCAAGACTTGAACAGCCCGTCGCTTGATAATAATAATAATGATGATAAAGTTGGAAGGGACCTTGGAGGTCATCTAGTCCAACCCCCTGCTCAGGCAGGAAACCCTATACCATTTCGGACAAATGGCTGTCCAGTCTCTTCTTAAAAACTTCCAGTTTTTGAAGGAAGCGGAAACCCAACGGTCGTTAAGTGCGAGGACTGGCGTTAAGTCGCTTTTTCCAGCACTGTCGTCCCTTTGAACGGAGGCTAAAGAAAGGGTCCTAAAGTTGGGGATGACAGTAGTGGCCAAAATTGTGGAAATCTTTTTGGGTAAAGTGTATTTTTTGAGGTTTGATGGCTAATACCGCCCCTTTTTTGGGGGGGAGTAGTCCCATAAAATTATATATCAATGGAAAGATCATTTAATCAAGAATGTCATGCAATGTAGTTTGTTCAATTATCTGTACTGAATTCTATGAAAAGCTATAGCCAAATAACCAGAAAAAGGAAGCACAACTTGATCTCAGGTAGCTTTCCTTCACCTGATGGTAGCCAATGAGCAGGAGTGTTTAGAGAGCCAATCAGGTGTCCTCTTGTTTTGGCCATGAGCCAATCAGATCACAGTAGGATCCAGTGATTGATGTCCTGTATTGAAGGACTCTCCTCCTGTAAACAGTCACACAACACACTAGTGATAGTTCAACCAACCCCAAAAAAAACACAAGAAAGTAACTCACTCGAACATTTTGTATTATTTTAATTTCAGTACCACGTTTCTCAACTGACCAACGGGTCTTTCACTACATTTTATCGTAATAATTCCCTTGTTCCGATGTCAATATCTCTTTAATCTTCAAAAATGGGTGGAAACTTAACCAAAGGGGGCATTTCTACTCTACACTTTTCCCAAAAGGTTTCCACAATTTGGGCCACTGCTGTACTCATATTGTCATAAGGTAGAACAATTCAATAATGAAAGCCTCACCAGATTTGTCAGTTCTTACCCTGAAGAAAATCAAGATGGGATTGCCTTGAATTTCTTTCTCACCTTCCCTTCTAAATCCTTCCTTACCTTTCCCAACCTCGGCTCTAGATTGCTTGACCGGAAGGGGCCATCCGGAGGTGAGGTTAAAACCAGACAGGTATTTTAAAAGCAACAGGCCCATCCCAGGTTTTTTTTTGTAACCCACAAATTGATCTCTTCTGGTGGCTGGAGAACCAGCTGCATTTGTGCCCAGCTGCCATTCGGCATGACAAACAAAAAACAAACAAAAACCACCTTACCCAGCGTAGGTCCGCTGATACAGAGACTCGGGGTCCAGGCTGGCAGCATCGACAATTATTGCTTCATCAAAGTTTTTCAGGATTTTTATGCTGGCCTTTTTGAGGCTGGGCTGTGGATTATGATCCAGAGAATGAGAAGAGGAAGGGGGAAAAAAAGAAAAGAAAAAAGGACCTCATATAACTGTAATTTGGACTTAACTTTTCATAAAAGATCTATGTATCTATGTATGTATCTATGTAAGTATCTATTATGTATGTATGTATGTATGTATGTATGTATGTATGTATGTATGTATCTATCTATCTATCTATCTATCTATCATCCATCCATCTCTGTGTATCCATCCATCCATCCATCCATCCATCCATCCATCCATCCATCCATCCATCCATCCATCCATCATCTGTTTTTCTATCGATCTATCTACCTGCCTAATTATCTATCTATCATTTATTTATTTATTTATTTATATTTAAACTTCTATGCCGCCCTTCTCCCCAGAGGGACTCAGGGCGGCTCACAGCATGTTAAAAAACAACACAAAAAAACATTTCCCCTATAAAACCAATTAAAAAGCAAATATATTAATAGCTGTGTCATATTTAAAATCTTTGAAAATTTTTAAAAATTATTCCCTATTTAAAAT
>NW_015389503.1:144056-159436 GCF_001527695.2 Protobothrops mucrosquamatus
ATCTATCTATCTATCTATCTATCTATCTATCTATCTATCTATCTATCTATCTATCTATCTATCATCTATCTATCTATCTATCTATCTATCCATCCATCCATCCATCCAAACTATCTATCCTATCTATCCTATCTATCTATCTATCTATCTATCTATCTATCTATCTATCTATCTATCTATCTATCTATCCATCCATCCATCCATCCATCCATCCATCCATCCATCCATCCATCCATCTATGCTCTGGACTGTTAGTCCGTCCGTCCGTCCGTCCGTCCGTCCGTCCGTCCGTCCGTCCGTCCATCCATCCATCCATCCATCCAATCTGCCTACCTTTAAAGCCATCTTTTCTCATTTTGATTGTCACTCTTGGCTTTTAGGCTGAATTTTCTCCTGGTTAACTGACTTGACTGACTAACAGTCCAGAGCAGAGGTCCCCAACCTTTTGGGCACCACCAGGGACCGGTTCCATGGAGAGAGGTTTTTGCACGGACTGGAAAGTGCGTGGTTTTGTATGCTTACTGCATCCCACTTGTTTGCTTGTTTGTGCGGACCAGTTGCTGACATGCTGTGGCCTGGTACTGGTCCAAGCACTGGGGGTTGGGGACCCCTGGTCCAGAGGACCTTAGCAAAACTTAAGCCATCAGAGCTACTAAGAAGAGGCAGACAAAGAACCCGGAGGAAGACTTAGGGCAGAGGTCTTCCAACTTGGCCCTTTTATGACTTGTGGACTTCAACTCCCAGAATCCCTCAGCCACCTTCTGGGAGTTGAAGTCCACAAGTCATAAAAGGGCCAAGCTGGAAGACTCCTGACTAGGGGTTTTTGTGGGGGGGGGGGGGGAAAGGAGACCAACAAGTATCAACCAAGCACCTGGGAAGCAGCCCCGCTGTCCGCAGCACCCGTGTGGGAATAGTGATCGGAAGCGTTGCCGAGACCGTGGACGTTCAGGGTGAGACCGCCACCTCCGCTGGCAAACTCATCTCCCCGGACCGAATGGATGAGGTCGTTCAAGTATTTGTAATAAAGGTTGCTGGACAGGAAACTGGGTAAGAAAACCTGCAAGATGGGAGAGACAAAAGTAGCGTGTGGAAGTGACGAAGAGAATATGGGTAGCTCGGAGCGGAACGTGGCGTCCTCTGAGCTGGGCTGGTTTTTTTTGTTTNGGAGGAGGAGGGGGAGGAGGAGGAGGAGGAGGAGGAGGAGGACTGTGGGGTCCTTGGTGCTCTCTGAGCTGGGTGGTTTTCTTGCAGACGTTTCATGATCCAACTAGGTAACATCATCAGTGCTAGAAGGGAGGAGGAGGAGGAGGAGGAGGAGGACTGTAGGGTCCTTGGTGCTCTCTGAGCTTGGTTGTCTTTTGCAGATGTTTTATGACCCAGCTAGGTAACATCATCAGGGCTAGAAGGGAGTTTGTGAAGGGGATGAGAAGGTGAAGAGGAAACGCAGGAAAGAAGGAGGAGGAGGAGAACTGTGGAGTCCTTAGCGTTTTCTGAGCTTGATGGGTTTTTTTGCAGACGTTTCATGACCCAGCTAGGTAACATCATCAGGGCTCGTGGGGAAGGAGGTCCTGAAATCAATCTTTGCAATGTCTGGTTAAACACGGTTCACAGGTGATAGAAAAATTCTTTCTCTGCCAAGGGTGACAGATACAGCTCACCTTACATAAAGGACGGTTTCTGAACCTCAACCTTTTGAAGACAGGTAGACTTCAGCTCCCAAAATTCCTCAGCCAGTATATCTTAAGTCGTACTAATGGGGAATTCTGGGAGTGGAAGTCCACCCATCTAAAAAGAGGCTGAGATTGAGAAACACCGAGATAAAAAAAATAAAATAAAAATGCCACAGGCTGATCTAAATCCATGTCAAGCAGCCCCCACAGCTGAGCCATGCTCAAGCCCCCTTAACCAGATCCCTCCAAGTCCTATTGGACTATTTCAGGGCTGCCCCTAATCCGAGGGGCCCTTGTCACCATTCTCACACACACACCCCACACACACGTCAATGTATTGAGGCCTGGTATTCTGCCAAAGGAGCAATTAGCAAGCATATTGATCCAGATCCAGCATATGAATAGGTAAGAAACCAGACCGTTTGAAGTGCCAATCAACAAGAGAACCAACCAGCTGCTCAGAATTCCAATATAGCTACAAACAAACAAACAAACAAACACACAACTGCACAACCAACTGACCACACTGGCACACAAGACATTTATAAGCTAAGGCAGGGGTCTTCAAACCTGGCCCTTTTATGACTTGAGGACTTCAATTCCCAGAATTCCTCAGCCAGGCGTGCCTTTTATGACTTGTGGACTTCAACTCCCAGAATTCCTCAGCCAGGTGTGCCTTTTATGACTTGAGGACTTCAACTCCCAGAATTCCTCAGCCAGGCGTGCCTTTTATGACTTGTGGACTTCAACTCCCAGAATTCCTCAGCCAGGCGTGCCCTTTATGACTTGAGGACTTCAACTCCCAGAATTCCTCAGCCAGGCGTGCCTTTTATGACTTGAGGACTTCAACTCCCAGAATTCCTCAGCCAGGCGTGCCTTTTATGACTTGAGGACTTCAACTCCCAGAATTCCTCAGCCAGGCATGCCTGGCTGAGGAATCCTGGGAGTTGAAGTTTACAAGTCATAAAAGGGCCAAGTTTGAAGACCCCTGAACTAGACCTTCAAATATTGAGTGAGAAGGACCCAAGCCAGCAGAATTCTGGGAGTTGAAGTCCACAGATGTTGTCTGTGGCATTCTGGGAGTTGAAGTCCACGAGTCATAAAAGGGCCAAGTTTGAAGACCCCTGAACTAGACCTTCAAATATTGAGTGAGAAGGACCCAAGCCAGCAGAATTCTGGGAGTTGAAGTCCACAGATGTTGTCTGTGGCATTCTGGGAGTTGAAGTCCACGAGTCATAAAAGGGCCACGTTGGAAGACCCCTGAGCTAAGGAGAATAGGAAGGAGAACATCCTGCTGAGGAATTCTGGGAGTTGAAGTCCACACGCCTTAAAGTGGCCACGTTGGAAGGCCCCCGTGTTAGCTAGTTCTGGTCACCAAACGTTCAGAACTGGAAAAGAAGCGTGGAGAGCAAAACCGCGGCCAAAATCTAAAAACTCTGAGCCGCGAGTGCGTTTCCTATTCCTTTGTTCCCACCTTCTCCATGGTGGTCCAGGCCTGTCTCAGCGGAGTGGTGAAGCAGTTGGGGAGTGGTCCGCCTTCCCTGCAGATGTTGGACTCAATTTCCAACCGTACGGAGTCATCGAACCCGAGAGGATGAGTGGATTGGAGAGAGAAGTACCTGGGGTTTTTTTGGGGGGGGGGAGGAAGAGGGGGGGAGGCAGAGAGAGAGAGAGAAAGAATGGTCAGATGTCAACGCTGCAAATACTGTATATTCTTGCTTTGACAATATGCAGAACTGTCTGGTATTTATATAGTTAAACCAGGCAACAGGGAAAGAGGGAGGAGCATAAGGATAGCCCGGGAGAAAGAAACGGGAAGTAAATCACATCTTCCAAGTTGATTGGAAGATGTGAACCATGACCCTACAATAAGGGAGTGGGAAATGCTTGGAATGTTATGCGTAACGGAAGAGAAGCCAGACCTAAGCATTTTCCACCATGCTGTACTGACGTCTCTGTAACCTTAATAAATGCTTTTAGGAGAAAATATGCCTGAAAGTCCTTTTAAGTGTTTCGTTAATCAGACACACGACCGCGCAGGTGAAAAAGAGCTTTTCCAACTTTGGTTTTTTGCTCCTTCGGTGGAGGGCGTTTTGTCAATCTGGGGTGGGGGGAAGGGAGAAACAGTGACCCCCACCCCCACCCCAGCCCTCTAGCATTGAGACTACAGGTGGTCCTTGGCTTATGACAGTGGTGGTGAACCTATGGCACGGGTGCCAGAGGCAGCACTCGGAGCCCTCTGTGGGGAACACGTGCCATTGCCCCACCCTCACCTCCCCCCACGACCCCCTCCTCTCCAGCAGCCCCCCTGGAGGAGAGTCGCCCCCAAGCATGGCCTACACGGAGCAGCGCAGCCAAAGACATGGTAGCCAGGCAGCGTAGACAAGACTCTGCCCTCATGCCCCATCCCACACAGTTGATGCTGCAGGGTGCGGGCAGAGGGCGTGACCGCCATAGCGCTGCTGGGCTGCCTGGGCGATCTGCGGCGGGCCCTGGAGGCGGTGAGTGGTCCTGCGGGCAGGTGGGGTGGAGGATGGGGTGGGGGTGGAGCAGGGGCAGAGCAGGGGGTGGGGCCAGTTTTTGGGCACTTGGTCTCTAAAAGGTTCGCCATCACTGACGTATGACCACAACTGAACCCAGCGTTTCTGTGGCTAAGTGAGACCGTGGTTAAATGGGTTTTTGCCCTATTTTACGACCTTTCTTGCCATTGGCTAAGGGAACCAGAGCAGTTGTTAAGTTAATAACTATGTGGTTAAGCGAATCTGGCTTCCCCATGGACGACATCATCATCATCATCATCATCATCATCATAAAGTCGGAAGGGACCTTGGAGGTCATCTAGTCCAATCCCCTGCTCAGGCAGGAAGCCCTATACCATTTCAGACAAATGGCTGTCCAGTCTCTTCTTAAAAACCTCCAGTGTTGTAACATTCACAGCTTCTGGAGGCAGGTTGTTAATAATAGTAATAATAATGTGGGAAGGGACCTTAGAGGTCATCTAGTCCAACGCCCTGCTCAGGCAGGAAACCCTATACCAGTGGTGGCGAACCTATGGCATGGGTGCCAGAGGCGGCACTCAGAGCCATCTCTGTGGGCACGCATGCTGTCGCCCCAGCCCCGCCATCCCCCGTGGCCTCCTCCTTACCAGCAGACCCCCCCGGAGACTCGCCCCGGGCGCAGCCTGCGCAGACAAGCACATGGCAGCCAGGCAGCGGCTCGTGCCCCATCGCGTATAGATGCTGCGGGGCGCAGAGGGTGTGGCCATGACGCTGCTGGGCCGCCTGGGCGATCTATTGTGGCGGGCCGTGGAGGTGGTGGGCAGGAGAGGGGGGGTAGAACAGGGGCGAGGCACTTTTTGGGCACTTGGTCTCTAAAAGGTTCGCCACCACTGCCCTATCCCATTTCAGACAAATGGCTGTCCAGTCTCTTCTTAAAAACCTCCCGTGTTGGCGCATTCACCGCTTCTGGAGGCAGGTAGTTCCACTGGTGAATTGTTCTCACTATCGGGAAGTTTTCTCCTTTGATTGTCAGAAGGTGGCAAAAGGGGGTCACATGACCTGGGGACACTGCAGTGGCCATCAATATGAGCCTGTTGCCAAGCGTCTGGATTTGGTCATGTGACCAGGGGGGGATGACACGCCGGTCGTTAAGTGTGAGAAACAATCGTAAGCCGCCAAAGGGGATCGGGTGACTCTGGGACACTGGATCTTAGCCTGCTTTCACCAGGGCTGGCCAGATGCAAAGTAAGGGGTGAGGAGGGGAGAGAGAGAGAGAGAGAGAGAGACGTGTAAGTAAGAAGTAAGCTCACTTACTTATCGTACAGAATCATGGCATCGTTCTGGGCCTCCTGCCCGTCATACTGGCCCTCCTTGGATGCCAGCTGGGACTGGAAATTGTCCGCCGCCAGCCAGAACTGCAGGATGTTCACAGCATCTTCTTTCTCCATGAACTGGGAAAGAAAACCAGACAGATGTTGGAAATGCAAATCTAAGTCGGGCACGTATTACCGCGTTCAGTGGACACGTGACAAAGTCAAGAGTTATTGGGAAAAGATAACGTACCTGGCTAGGAAAGAGGTTGGGAAAACACGTAGATTTGAAACCTGCACTTTTTTTAAAAATCTATATAAATAAAAATGTAAATGTTCGTTTGTTCAAAATCTTAAATCTCCCAGAATTAGACTCAAAAAGACATTCAAAACTGTCTAATGGATTAAAAGGCAACGCTGGTTTTATGGTTTGTTTTAAGGATAATGATTTTAGAGTTTGAAGTAAGAAAAATATAATTATATACGTGTGTGTTTACATTAGTTAGATCAGTGTTTCTCAACCTTGACCATTTTAAGGCATGTGGACTTTTAACTCCCAGAATTCCACAGCCAGCAATGCTGGCTGTGGAATTCTGGGAGTTGAAGTCCACGTGCCTTAAAATGGTCAAGGTTGAGAAACACTGAGTTAGATGATCCTTTTGTTTTTTATGGAAATTTACCTGGCACAGAAATATGAAAGTTAAAAGTGGAGTGAAAAAAGAAATCTGGCTTAATGGATTGTATTAAGGATAAATATATATATATAATTATATATTCGTTAAAATAATGATCACCAAGAGAATACTTAAACAGAGTTTAATTAATCAACCAAGCTTTCGACAAAATACATATGACATCGTCAGGGTTAAAAGGAAAATAAAAGGGGGGGACATATACCGTTATCAAACGTCCTGTTATCAAGCGTTTGATAACGGTATATAAGTCCCCCCCCTTTTACTTGCCTTTTAATCCTGACGATGTCATATGTATTTTGACGAAAGCTAGGTTGATTAATTAAACTCTGTTTAAGTATTCTCTTGGTGATCATTATTTTAACGAATGGATATTCCCAAGAGTCGTATTTTTACTAGTATTCTTAATAATTATATATATATATACATATATGTTTAAAGAGATTAAGAATGTATTTTTTGGAATAATAGATTGATTTTGAGGGAAATTATGTATTGGACTTGAAAAAACATTGAATTTTTAGACTGGAACTCTGAAGTGCTTAAATTAACTAGGTGATTTATGTATATAATAATATGGTCTGATAAGGTATGACAAGTAATTGGATGCAATGTGAAGTTGGTCTAATGAATTGAAATAAATTAAGATTTAACATTTTTTTTTTTTAACTAAGTTAGTAATTATTGGAAAAAAGAAATAAATGAGATTGGTGATAAAAACCAGGATGAGAGGGATTAAGAGTCTGAATATATTTGGAAAAGAGACTTGAAGTGATAATTTGTTGAAGCAAAACAATATTTGAAGCTTTAAAACAGGTTTAGTCGTATAGAAATTTAAGCTAGAAATGGAATATATTAAATCCATTATGTTATTTGAGGGAAATAGAGAGATGGCAGTGAATGTACTAAGTTGAGTTGTCTATGTATGTTTTTACTTTGGAATGTTTGTTTGCCCAAACACCACGGTGTGTTTTAAGTACTTTCTGTTAAAGTTGAAAAACCAATAAAATATGTTTGGAAAAAAAAACAAAAACTTAAATCTCCGAAAGTTCTTCACCGATTGCTTTGAAATTTTGACACAACGTTGCATTCGAATACGTGCGTGTTTTTATATACCTACCATTATATAGATGCCACACCTGTGACAGGTAAAAACATGCTTTTTTTTGAAAAACAGCGCCATCTGTTGGACGTAAAAGCAACACACGCTACGATTGGAACAACAAAAAATATTGTGTACCCACAAGCATTGTGAAATTAAACATATTAGAAACGTGCGCTTTCTCTTTTCTTTCTTTTCCATTTAACCAGACTGAGCCGCAGCAACGCGTGGCCGGGTACAGCTAGTTAGGTAATAATGCCAGAAAAGACTAACATACAAAGCTTATGTTTGATTTTGCGTGCCACAACAGCGGCAAGAATTATATTCGCGCAATACTGGGGAAAAAAAACGAAGGAATACCATCAGATGAAGAAATAATAATAATAATAATAATAATAATAATAATAATAATAATAATAATAATAAAATACTAGAATGCGCAGAGATGGACAGACTGACTGTGAGACTGAAAGAAAAAGAAGAAATGGAATATTACCAAACTTGGCATTTATTTTATCGATGGCTAGAGGAAAGAATAAAGGATTAGGAATTAAATATGTATTATGAGCGAATGTAAACTCAAGACAGCATGTGGGTTGAAAAATTATGACTGAATGTATGGGGGGGGGAGAGAAATCAATAAAAAACTTTTATGGGCACTTTCTTTCATGTATGGTGGACATGTAGAGAAGCACAGGTGTACTAGCGTACGGTCTGGGAATGGGCAATAGAAATGACTAAGCAAAAGATTCAATACAAACCTGAGAATTACTATTAGGAATACTAGAGAAAAATGTAAATAAAGATGACACATATCTAATTATTCACATGGTTACGGCGGCAAGGATACTATTTGCTCAAAAGTGGAAAGCAATGGAAGTACAGAGTGGGGAAGTACTAATTAAGAAAATTATGTATTGCGTAGAATTAGATAGGATAACCAAAAGATTAAAAAAATCAGGAAGAAACAGAATTTTATCAAGTATGGAATAAATTTTATAGATGGAGGGGAAAAAATGGAGGTCACAGCAAAGAGATAAGTTAAGACAGAGACCAGAAATGTACAGTTGTATATAGATATATTATATATAAGAATAAAACTAAAAACTCGACTCTTGGGAAAAATCATAATATCAGAATAAATATAGACCACCAAGAGAATACATATAAAATGTTTAATCTACCTAGCTGACGATGTCAAACATTTTGTTGACGAAAGCTAGGTAGATTAAACATTTTATATGTATTCTCTTGGTGGTCTATATTTATTTTGATATTAGATATATTATATGTAATTAATGTACAATATGGACTGAGATGTCAGTCAAAGACGATTTACCATGTTCAATGTTTTTAATCTTTTTTTTCCTTTGTACTTAATAAAAACTTAAAAAAAATATATAAAAAAAATAAAACTTTTACAAACAAACAAACAAAAAAGAAAATCAGGAGAAGGTGAGCGCAAAGGTTCCTCCGTGGAGGGCTAAAATTCGCTATGGGGAGGGGGAGAAAGGGACTAGGGGGAAGAAGGGGCGGGGAGGGAAAGGAGAGGGAAGGAAAACAAAAGGAAAGGAAAGGAAAGACAGAAGGAGTGAAAGAGGGGAAAAAGGAAGGAAAGGGAAAGGAAAAAGAGGGAAATGAAAGGAAGCAGGAAGGAAGAGGGAAGGGAAGGTTAGGAGGAGGGGAATAAATCAGAATTGGGTATGTCTATATCAGGGCTTTTCAACCAGTGGTGCGGGTACCACCTGTGGTCCATTGGCACCTGGCAGGTGGTACACAACCATCTTAGAAAAGTGGTAGTGGGGGAGGGGAATGAGCTGAACCAGTGGTAGCACCGCACAAGCCTGAGCGAGAGATGGCTGGAGCTGCAGGGCTGTCAGGGCTCAGCGGAAGTGCCAGGATCAGCGCCAGGATCCAGCTGTATCTCAGCACTGATCCTGGCACTTCTGCTGAGCCCTGAAGAAGCACCAATCAGCTGGAATGTTGCAGCCTCTCCAGGGTCTTGTGATTTACATTCAGAGGCTTGGCAACTGATTCATATTTATGACGGTCACAGTGTCCCAGGGTCATGTGAAGGGACCAAAACCTGCTGCAACCACCCAGCAGATGGGGGGGGGGGGATAAAAACCAAACACCCCCCACCCCACCCCTGCTGCCAATCCTCAACAGAAATGCTCACAACAATGAAAACCTCGGACAGGAGGACGAGTGCCGCTGAGTGAGCAGGCAGGCGTCTTGCTCGGCTGTGGCTTGGGGGGCACTTTTTTCAGTGCCATTGTAACTTCAGACAGTCACTAAGCGAACTGTCGTAAGTCGAGGATTACCTGTACTTTATCACTTTTTTCCTTTTTTTTAATGGGTCATCAAGTTTTTGACCCCTTGCTAGGCGACTGGTGGTACTCGGATGTTGCCATATCCTAAAAGTGGTACAATGGGTGAAAAGATTGAAAAGCCCTGATCTAGGGAAGGGAAGGGAAGGGAAAGGAAGGAAAGGTTAGGAGGAGGGGAATAAATCAGAATTAGTCATTCTAGGGAAGGGAAGGGAAGGGAAGGGAAAGAAAGGGAAGGGGGAAGGAGAAAGAAATAGTAAATGAAAGGCAGAGGGAGGGAAGGAAGGAAAGAAGGTAGGTAGGTAGTGGCGTGGAGGAAAGGAAATGGAAAGGAAAGACAGAGGGAAAGAAACAAGAGAGAAGGAAAGGGGAAAGAAAAGGAAGGAAAGAGTTAAGAAGAAATGAAAGGAGAGGGAAGGGAGGGAAGGGAGTGGGAATGAAAGAGGGAAGGAAAGAAGGAAAGGGAAAGGAAAAAGGAAAGGAAGGAAAGGCAGAGGGGAGAAGGGAGGGGAGAAAGGAAAGGGAAGAACAGGAAAGAAGGATGGAAGAAAGGAAGGAAGGAAGGAATGGAAAAGGAAAACACGGAAAAAAAGAAGAAAGGCAGAGGAACAGGGAAAAGGAAAGAAGGGAAGGAAGGAAGGGAACAAAAAGAAAGGAAGGAAGCAGGGGAAGGGAAGGAAAAGCTCCTCGCCAAGCATTACCCTGGTCTCAAAAATGCCAAAAAAGGCACCCTTGAAACTGTTTGAACATTAAGCTCCCGAATAAAAGATTTGAACACGAAAAAAGCTTCCCAGATCGACACGACGCTCTTTGTTACCCTGTCAGAGACACACACAAGAGCGTGCGAAATCATTGGACAGGTTTCACAACCAGCAAATCGCACACGAACACCTCCTAGGCAGAAAATAAAAATCTTTTGGGGTGGGGTGGGGTGGGGGTGTGTGAGAAGTGACACCGACAACTTTTGACAACTCTCCAGACTCCTTCAACAGCTGCGAAAAGAATTCTGTCTGCCCTTGTTAAATTAAATTTAGAGGCTTTTCGCAGCCTCAGCCAGGCAGGAAAGATTCAGCGGCGAGGAGAGAATCACGGTTGTTTTTTTTCAGGTGTGCAAAATCCACGTGCCGAGAGAACCAATTAATACAGGGAGTCCTCGACTTACGACCGCAACGGAGCCCAAGATTTCTGTTCTTAAGTGAGACATTTGTTAAAAGAGAGTTTGGCTGCGTTTTTACGACCTTTCTCACCTTCTTAAAACCAGAGGTCTTCCGACTTGGCCCTTTTATGACTTGTGGACTTCAACTCCCAGAATTCCTCAGCCAGGCACAGCTGGCTGAGGAATTCTGGGAGTCGAAGTCCACAAGCAGGGGTCCTCCAACTTGGCCCTTTTATGAATTGTGGACTTCAACTCCCAGAATTCCTCAGCCAGGATGCTTTAAGACAGGGGTCTTCCAACATGGCCCTTTTATGAATTGTGGACTTCAACTCTGGGAGTTGAAGTCCTCAAGTCATAAAAGGCACGCCTGGCTGAGGAATTCTGGGAGTTGAAGTCCACAAGTCATAAAAAGCACGCCTGGCTGAGGAATTCTGGGAGTTGAAGTCCTCAAGTCATAAAAGGGCCAAGTTGGAAGACCCCTGTCTTAAACAAAGGACTGCAGTTGTTTAGTTAGTCACCCTCATTGTTAAGTGAATCCCACTGACTTTGCCTGTCAGAAGGTCGCAGAAGGGGATCACGTGACCCCCAGGGACACTGCGACCGTCATAAATACGAGTCAGTCGACAGACGTCGGAATTTTGATCAGGTGACCCTGGAGAAGCTGCAACGGTCGTTAAGGGTGAAAAATGATCATCAGTCACTTTTTTTCCCTAGCGCCGTTTTAACTTTGAACAGTCACTAAACGAACCGCTGAACTCGAGGACTATCTGTACACAGGTGTCCAATTTGTCGACTTTAAGATCCGCGGACTTCAACTCCCAGAATTCCCCAGCCAGCGTGCCTGGCTGAGGAATTCTGGGAGTTGAAGTCCACAAGGCTTAAAGCAGGGGTCTTCAAACTTGACCCTTTTATGACTTGTGGACTTCAACTCCCAGAATTCCTTAGCCAGCATGGGGGAACTATGGCCCCTTTATGACTTGCGGACTTCAACTCCCAGAATTCCTCAGCCAGCGTGCCTGGCTGAGGAATTCTGGGAGTTGAAGTCCACAAGTCATAAAAGGGCCATGTTTGAATACCCCTGGCTCAAAGCTTCCAAACTTGAACACCCCTCGTCTACTATATCTTGGAGAGCGAAGGGATGAAAATAACATAGTGTGTGTGTGTGTGTGTATAAAGTTATGAAGTTTGCTTTCACAACTAACCCTGAGCTTTCAGGCACACACAATCGAGGTTAAAGTAGGGAGGACAACCGTCCTTACAGCGCTGTTGGTAAGATAAATGCCACCAGATTGTCATGAACCGAGTCACCCAGGGTCACTTTGAGAGTGTGATGGTGTGGGTGTGTGTGTGTATGTGTGTGTGTATAAACTGAAAATAACATTAAAATTAAAATTCTGCTAGGTTTCACCAAACGCGAGACCACGATAAGAAAGGAAGGAAGTGCAATGAACATTTTAAACCAGTCGGCATGTTTCAAATACTGTTGGGGAAAATCAACTTAAATAAGAATTTTAAACAGGGTCTATGACGAGGCAATCAAGATGATCCATTTGAAAAGAAGCTTTACATCCCATGTGGTTATTATTTGCAGAAATATTAGGGGAAAAAATGTCTATATTTAATTGTTATTTACCTAAATAATAAGAATTGTATTAATTCAAGGTTGGCCAAAGAGATCATTTTTGGAAGAAGAGAATGTCAAGCAAAGCTATTCGGTGGAGTACAGAATTGTAGAAACGAATTGTTATTGATTGCTTTTTTAAATATAAACCCGGACAACACGATGTTTACCAAGGTGATTATGTAAAAGAAAATAAAACATATTAAGAAGAAGAAGAAGAAGAAGGAGGAGGAGGAGGAGGAGGAGGAGGAGGAGGAGAAGGAGAAGGAGNAGGAGGAGGAGGAGGAGGAGGAGGAGGAGGAGGAGGAGAAGAAGGAGAAGGAATGCCTCGTCTCACCTCGGAAAAATAAAAAAGGGCCGATTCGCAGAAGAGGATATCGGCCAGGTAGACGGTCCCGCTCGTCAGCACCTCAATCTGGTATTTGCAAAAGTGATGGCTTCGCAGGAATTCGCTAAAGTGCCTGTGAGGGGAAAAAAAGGGATGTTCCAGCATCAGAAGCCAAGAAATCACCTCTTCCTTTCCCAGAATAACAGAGTTGGAAGGGTCCCTGGAGGTCATCTAGTCCAACCCCCTATTCAGCCAGGAAAGCCTAAACCAGGGGTCTTCCAACTTGGCCCTTTTATGACTTGTGGACTTCAACTCCCAGAATTCCTCAGCCAAGCACGCTGGCTGAGGAATTCTGGGAGTTGAAGTCCACAAGTCATAAAAGGGCCACGTTGGAAGACCCCTGGGCCTAAACCATTTCAGACAAATCAACAGGCATAGAGAGATCAACAACATTTACACGCCATTCAAGAAAGACAATTTAAAAAAAACCCAAAAAAGGAAACAAAAAAAGATGAAAATGCCTCATCAGCAATCAACACCCAGATGAGCAGAGATCAACACCAAGATTAGACCAACAATCAAGCAATAAGCAATATCCCAGTCAAGGAAGTAACAACTCGGACAATCACACAGTAAACGCTTAATCAAGGAAACATTAAGAAGAAAACAGTCCTACCAATACGGACAGGGCAAGCCATTAGTATTTAAAATGAGAGCAAACCCCACTCCCTTCTAGCACTGATGATGTTACCTAGTTGGGTCTCGAAACGTCTGCAAGAAAACATCCAAGCTCAGAGAGCACCAAGGACCCCCACAGTCCTCCTCCTCCTCCTTCCCTTCCTCCTCCTCTTCACTCCCTCTTCTCCTCCTCCTCCTCTCCATAAACCCCTCCTTCCTTCTAGCACTGATGATGTTCCCTAGTTGGGTCATGAAACGTCTGCAAGAAAACCACCAAGCTCAGAGAACACCAAGGACCCCACAGTCGGCCTCCTCTGCTCTGCAAACCTCATTCCTTTCTAGCACTGATGATGCTATCTAGTAGGGTCATGAAATGTCTGCAAGAAAAAAACCAAGCTCAGAGCCAAAGACCCCACATTCCTTCTCCTCCCTCCTAGCACTGATGATGTTACCTAGTTGGGTCATGAAACGTCTGCAGGAAAACCACCAGGCTCAGAGAGCACCAAGGACTCCACAGTCCATTTCCTCCTCCTCCTTCCTTCTAGCACTGAGGATGCTACCTAGTTGGGTCATGAAACGTCTGCAGGAAAACCACCCAGCTCAGAGACTACCCAGGACCCCACAAGTCCAAATCTAGGAACAGGAGCGCGCAAAGCCTCATTTGATCTAAAGAAGAGTCGACTTACTCTTGTTCCATGGCGTTAAAGACCACGGACTGTGCCATGACGAAGCAGTTGGGGTCCACCTGTCCATCTTCCCCGCAGATCTTGGCTGAAAGTTCACCGGAAGACATTCCCCATTAGTGTCAAAGAGTTTACGGCAAAGCGGAAAAACAGAAGGCGGCGCGCGGCTGGCCCACGTGCAAGCCGAGATGCAGAGCAGGCACTTTGGGTGTGTGTGTGCAAGGGTTTGAAACGGGGTGGGGGCCACGATGATTCTCCCTGCCAGCCCCAACCTCCCCAAGTTTTGTCATCCCGCGAGACGGGAGTGCGACGTCTTACCCACAATATCGTTTCTCATCAGCTCGGTAACCGGTATCGGCTTAGCAGCATCGGGAGATATATATTTGGTAAAGATGGTCACGGCATCCCGCTCAATACCTGGAGGGGGGAGGGGGGAGGAGGGGGGAGAGAGAGAGAGAGAGAGAAAAGGCACGGTGGATTGGGCCCAGTTCTGCTACGGAACATCCAGACTCAGTCACGGTTTTTGTTGCCGGCAGCATCAACCGTGTCATCTCCCAAGCTTCCTCTTTTTTCCGCCATGTATTCAAGAGGGACAGTGATTAATATTTATATGGATTTATAGGTAAGGGCGTGGGCATGTACATATGTATGCATATAGCATGTTTATAGGTGTGTTATGTATGTGTACGCTTTGGAGAGCAGGCAGCAGAATTTGATTTTTAATGTGTGCCCACAGTAAAAAATGACAATAAATCTTATATCTTACATCTTCTTATATTTTATCTTACATCTTATATCTTATCTTATATTTTACATCTTATTATATCTTATCTTACATCTTATCTTATATTTTATATCTTATATCTTATCTTTTATCTTATTTTACATCTTATCTTATATCTTACATTTCAGATTTTATATCTTATCTTATCTTACATCTCATCTTATATCTTCTTATATTTTATCTTACATCTTGTATCATCCTTTATATCTTATATCTTATCTTATATTTTATATCTTGTTAAATCATATCTTATCTTACATCTTATCTTATCTTTTATATCTTTTATTTTATATCTTATCTTATTTTACATCTTATATCTTATCTTACATCTTACATTTCATATTTTACATCTTATCTTACATCTTATATCTTATCTTTTATATCTTATTATATCTTATCTTACATCTTATCTTATATTTTATATCTTGTTATAGCTTATCTTACATCTTATCTTATATTTTATATCTTATATCTTTTATATCTTATCTTATTTTACATCTTATATCTTATCTTACATTTTACATTTCA
>NW_015389504.1:0-16148 GCF_001527695.2 Protobothrops mucrosquamatus
TTATTATTATTATTATTATTATTATTATTATTATTATTATTATTATTATTATTATTATTATTATTTCTGTACAGCTTTCTTTGGAGAATTTAAGGTGATTGGACACTATATTCTTCCAGGGCTGCTTCCCGATCTAGTCTACAACTTGAGATTTCCGAGTGGTCTCCCATCCAAGAACAAACAGTCCGACCGTAACTTAGCATCCTTTTAAGTTTGGTTCCATAAACAGACGATATATTTTGAACGCTAGATTGTAATGAAAAGTAGCCTCTTTCACTTAGGCCACGCCCCCTGGCACAAATAGGAAACGCCAAGTGGGACTATATGACCTTCACGGCATCCCGTAGCCGCAGTTCCTTGCCAGGGCTACTACGGGAGTCTGACGTTGCCCAGCTGGTGCGTAGCAGAAGGGGCAGAGGCGGCCATGGCTTCCGACTCGCGTGCGGCGTCTGGTGTCTCCGGGAGCCGCTTCCTCATCGTAGGAGGCGGGATCGCCGGAGTGACGTGCGCCGAACGGGTAAACTTCTCATCCTTCGCCATTAACGGCGCGCGCGTTTGTGCGCATGCGCCCGGTAGCAATTTTCTTTCCGTGAATGTACCTACTACGGTATTGTGCCTGGGGATGGGAACTTCCTGATTGGTTCATAGAGTTAAAAAGTGAAGATGTCAACGCACGGACAGTTTCCGGGTTGCTTTGTACCCTATTTTGCTTTTTTTTTTTTTAAAGGGAGGGGGGATAGGGAAGGTAGGGATCCAGCACCTTTGCACCCTATGAAATTGAGCAGCTGTGACCTTCTCTGCACGAAGTCATTCTCACCCAGGGGGAGTCTGGTGGAGGGGGGGTTGGACTAGATGACCTACAAGATCCCTTCCAACTCTATTCTAAGATAAGGATTCCAGTTTGTTTGTTTTTTACGATGTCATTAAAGAAGAAGAAAATACTAGCGGAGAGCAAGACGTACCAAGGATTTTGTTCTGTGTTAAGTCCTGGAACGTCTTAGTCAACTGATACGTCGTATATCTTGCAGGCAATTTATGTCTTAATGACAAACAAGAACAACTTCCTGGACTATATTGTAGAATGTAGATCGTTATTTGCATTTCTCACTCTTATGAGAAGAGGGGTCGTATTAAACTGCTTTTAAAAAGTTCATATCTGTTATGGATTTTTGATTACCATAGAAAATTATAAATCTGTAAATAAAGGCATAAATATATGGAGAATGGTCCTAGTGGCTTGGTTGATCCCAATAAATGATTTGCTTGAAAACGTTCAAATCTGTTTAGAAATTTATTTCCTAAGAACAAGGCAACCTTTTTTCATCCAGTCTTCCAAAATTAAAAATCCAGTATTTTATACTGTTTACAATCTCTCTGCTCCCACCTAGTGGCCATATCGATTTCTGCAGACTGAAAATACAATACAGGTAGTCCTCCACTTACAGCAATTTGTTTAAGGGCCATTCAAAGTTACAACAGCGCTGAAAAAAGTAACTTATGACCGTTTTTCACACTTACAGCCATTGCAGCATCCCAACGGTCACGTGATCAAAATTCAGACGCTGGGCAACTGACTCATATTTATGATGGTCGCAGTGTCCCGGGGTCATATGATCACCTTTTGTGAACTTCTGACGAGCAAAGTTAATGGGGAAGCCAGATTCACTTAACCACCGTGTTTGTATCTTAACAACTGCAGTGATCCGCTTAACAAATGTGGCAAGAAAGGTCGTAAAATGGGGCAAAACTCAGTTAACAAATATGTCACTTAGCAAGAGACATTTTGGGCTCAGTTGTGATCGCAAGTTGAGGACTAATTGTGGTCACCTTATATCAGGGGTCTTCAAACTTGGTCTTTTTATGACTTGTGGACTTCAATTCCCAGAATTCCTCAGCCAGCGTGCCTGGCTGAGGAATTCTGGGAGTTGAAGTCCACAAGTCATAAAAGGGCCAAGTTTGAAGACCCCTGCCTTATATTAACTCCATGCCACAGATTTTGCCCTGTTCATGTCATGCAAGGTCAAGGATGATAATTCTTCATGTGTAGGTGATGACCAGGATGAGCCCAGGGCCAAGTGTTATTAGTTTGGAATGGCTCTGTTCTAACAAGAGATCTAAGCCCAGACTTCCTTGAATTCTTTTGACTCTTCTCTAAGGCTAATTCGCCTTGACCATTAGTAAGATCAGATTCTTGTGTATAGGTAGCATGTAATAAACTTGAAGTGCTTTGAACTAAATTCCTGTTCCTGGCTACTTGTGCCTGACATCATGATGATTTTAGTCCATTTACTGTTAAATGCCAATATTCATACAGCAATAGCCAGCTTTCTGATTTAATCATAGACAGACATGCTGCTTAGCACAGTGTTTCTCAACCTTGACAATTTTAAGGCATGTGGACTTCAACTCCCAGAATTCCACAGCCAGCAATGCTGGCTGTGGAATTCTGGGAGTTGAAGTCCACATGCCTTAAAATTGTCAAGGTTGAGAAACACTGGCTTAGCACAAAATATCCCAGAACAATAACCTCAATATCTTCCTTTTTTTTTTTTTTACAAGCTGGCTGCAGAGTTTCCCTCTGATGATATTTTTTTAATTACTTCTTCTCCTGTTATAAAAGCAGTGGTGAACTTCAAACAGGTAAGGCAGATTTATTCTCCTTTTTTCGGGCTAGAGAAAAAAAAAAAGTAGACCGGGGAACCAAATGCCTTATTTAATCAGTAGCATCGTACATGAATTAGTAAATACTATGCCTCTTTAGATATGTTTCTGGGGTATTTGTATATCAGTGGATCTTAAACGGAAGCCATTGTGGTGCAGTGATTAAGACATCAGGTTAGAAAGAGGGAAATTATGAGTTCTTTGTGTAGAAATCCAGCCAGGTGACTAGTCATCTTCTCCTAGCCCTGAGAAGAAGGTAAGAAAACTAGCAAGAGCTGACCACAAGTCAAAACTGATTCAAATGCACAAAAACAAAGGCTGCATTAACAGAGGGATAGAATCAAAATCACGTGAAGTGTTAATACCACTTTACAATGCCTTGGTAAGGCCACACTTGGAATACTGCATCCAGTTTTGGTCACCGCGATGTAAAAAAATGTTGAGACTCTAGAAAGAGTACAGAGAAGAGCAACAAAGATGATCAGGGGACTGGAGGCTAAAACATATAAGGAACGGTTGCTGGAATTGGGAATGTCTAGTTTAATGAAGAGAAGGATGAGGGGGGACATGATAGCAGTGCTCCAGTATCTCAGGGGCTGCCCCAAAGAAGAGGGAGTCAAGCTATTCTCCAAAGCACCTGAAGGCCGGACAAGAAGCAATGGATGGAAACTAAACAAGGAGAGAAGCAACCTAGAACTAAGGAGAAACTTCCTGACAGTTAGAACAATTGACCAGTGGAACAACCTGCCTCCAGAAGCAGTGAATGCTCCAACACTGGAAGTTTTTAAGAAGAGACTGGACAGCCATTTGTCTGAAATGGTATAGGGTTTCCTGCCTGAGCAGGAGGTTGGACTAGATGACCTCCGAGGTACCTTCCAACTTTATTATTATTATTATTATTATTATTATTATTATTATTATTGTTGTTGTTGTTGTTGTTGTTGTTGTTGTTGTTGTTGTTGTTGTTGTTATTATAGTTCTAAATTAAGAATCCCGACTGAGCTCTTGATTCTACTTTTCAACAGGTTTCCCGAACTTTGGAAGAATTTGATGTTGAGGAACAAGCAAACAGCATCTTAGGAAAACGCTACCCCAATATTAAAGTTATACAGTCTGCAGTGAGGCAACTGAAAAGCAAAGATCATGTAAAGAAAAACTTTTATCTTTTGATTGTCATTGAGAATATTGAATGTTGCTTTCCTTTTCAGGACTCCATTACAAAGAAAACTGGTAGAAGGTAACCTAGATTTTGAAGATTATCTACTCAATTTTATTTATTGATGCAGAGTCCGATTTATCAGTTTGCTGTTTGTATATACACTGAGAACTTCTGCATGGGAGATAAATTCCTTATTTGTCCAATCACACTTGGCCAATAAAGAATTCTATTCTATTCTAAAATTCTGTCCATGTGGACCTCCCCTTACATTTGCTCAACTAGCTAAAGAAAATTAGAATAGTAACATCTTTTAAGCCCTTAATGAAAACACACCTTTTAAACCATGATTTCCTGGTTGGAATCTTGGAATAAATGCATTTACTCTTTCCTCCACCTTTTTAAAATAAATCTGTTTGACTGAATACTGTTTTGCTGTATAATGTATTAATGTGAGGTTTAATTTTATTATTTATTGCTGCATTTATTGTCATTTACTTCAAGATGCTTCAGCATAGAAAGAAGAATACCAAACGAAGACATAATAATACACAGCATTACTTTGGAAATACCAATAGTTAATTCACTTTCCTTGAATGCTTCACGGTAGCACAAACTTACCAATCTTTATCTTCATTGGTTCCTGATGTCAGATCAAACAATTTGATTTAATTCTTTCTTTTGGTTTTTTATTTTTTAATGTGGTTGCAGAGGATCATCACTGAAGCTGGTCAGGAGTATACCTTTGAAAAACTCTGTTTGTGTGCTGGAGCAAAACCCAAGCTGATTACAGAAGGAAATCCTTACGTCCTGGGGATACGAGATACAGATAGCGCAGTGGTAAGATCCCTTGCTTGCATGTTTTTGATGGTCTGTTAGCATTTGTGATAGCACTGACAACTTGTAGCTAAAAGTAGCTCTGAAATACAGGTGACAGAACATTGCAAGGGTACCATTTTGGCTGCTTTATTATAAAAATGGTACCGGAGCATGATACCTGTTCTTAGCCTGCTAGGCTGAATTATAATTTTCTTTGTTTCCAGCATGCCCTGTCCAGGTTCTGGCTGATATTGGATAAGTCTATAGCAGGGATCTTCAAACTTGGTCCTTTTATTGACTTGTGGACTTCAACTCCCAGAATTCCTCAGCAGCTCCATTTCAGGACCACGAAATAGAAGGATTATTAAAATAGAATCTTTTTTTTTGAAGTGGTAGAATATATTTTTAATTCACTCCATGGCAAATGTCTCTAGGATAATTAAAAAATGTTAAAAGAATAAAACTAATTAAAGAAGTAAAATTAAAATAGGGAACAATAAATAGCATTAATATCTACTTTTTTCCCAGGATGCATGAGCACATCAACGTTGTTGTTGTTATTATTATTATCATCATCATCATCATCATTTATTCATTAAAGATGAACCTCAATCAATTGAATATTCAAATTGGCTGGCACTGATGGTTGACACGGGTTGCTACCAGCATCATCATCATCATTACTATTATTACTATTACTACTACTACTACTACTACTACTACTACTACTACTACTACTACTACTATTATTATTATTATTATTATTATTATTATTATTATTATTATTATTATTATTATTATTATTATTACCTGAATTCTAGACATCTCTATTTCTTGGCATTTTTAATTGATACCAGTGGAATTCTGCTTTGCTTTAGAGATGACTTAGCAGATTTTTTTACTGTGCTAATAAGTATCTCTTTCTTTGTCATACATAGGAACTCCAGAAACATCTAGCAAAAGCTAAAAGAATAACCATTGTAGGAAACGGCGGCATTGCACTAGAATTGGTGTAAGTAAGTTTGGATGGTAGAATAGGTAATAATTTCTCCTTGGCAACAGGTATTAACCTTTTGCTATTGTGTAGCGTCCAGTTGTTTTGAACATACAGTATAATTAGAAGATGATTGATAGGCTTCTATAATAGGGAATGTGCTGATATCCTTTGATGAATTCCAAGTTGTTTCCCCAAGTATGAAACCAGGAGTATGTGTGTGTGTGTGTGTGTGTGTGTGTGTGTGTGTGAGAGAGAGAGAGAGAGAGAGAGAGGGAGAGAGAGAAAGACAGAGACAGACAGAGCGTTCACATGGGAACCACAATTGAAACGCCGCCTTTTGTCACAAGCATCAATGAAGTTTTGTTGTAATTCCCAACCTCATTCCCAATTCTAAACTTGGAAAGAGTGGGGTTTGGCTATTGCATCCTCAGGGTCCCTAGTGCAGCTGACCCCAACCTTTTGGGCACCGGGACCTGTTCCGTGGAGAGAGATTTTTTTCCGCAGACCGAAGGGAGCATGGTTTTGCATGCTGCCTGCATCCCGCGGATGGGGCTTTGCTTGTTGCGTGGCCCAGTTTCTGGCATGTTGCAGCCTGGAGCCGGTCCATGAACCAGGGGGTTTGGGACCCTTGCCATAGAATATCGGAGGCCTTGCAGGTTTTTCCAGAGATCTCCTGCAGTTCCATTTGCTCAGCAAGAGAGATGGTGAGGCATTTGCGCCCTGAGATCTGGAATGCCTTGACACAAAGATTCAAAGTGGTTAGCTCCTCTCATACGTTCCCACTTCAGACTTAGAGATATCACAATTCAACTGAAAATAATTCTGTGGATCTGAACAGCCCAGAATTGCTGGGAGTTAGGGAACATATTTGCTTATTTGTTTGTTTGTTTAATTTGTATCCCGCTTTATTATTATAGAAATAACTCGAGGAGAATATATCCAACAAAACTTTCCTGCTCCTATTTTGCCCATAACAACCGTGTGGAGGTGGGTTGGGCCAAGAGAGGTAACTGGCCCCAAATCACCCAGCTGGCTTTCATGGCTAAGGCGGGAGTTGAACTCACAGTCTCTTGTGATTGGCCCAAAGTCACCCAGCCGGCTGTCATGTCTAAGGCGGGAGTTGAACTCACAGTCTCTTGTGATTGGCCCAAAGTCACCCAGCTGGCTTTCATGGCTAAGGCAGAACTTGAACTCACAGTCTTCTGCTTTCTAGCCTGATGCCTTAATCACTAGACCAGTGATGGTGAACCTTTTAGAGACCGAGTGCCCAAACTGCAACCCAAAACCCACTTATGTATCGTCGGGTGCCGGGTGGGCGTGGTGCATTGGATGGGTGTGGTCAATTAGGTGGGTGTGGCCCATTGGGTGGGCGTGGCTGCGGTGGCAACTGTAGACTGGGTGGGACTAAAAAGTTCAATCAATCAATTCCAACTTTGCGAGCTCTTTTTTTTTCCTGCGAGAAGTTGAAATTGATTGAACCTTTTTTTTGCACATGGCAGCAGAGGCCTAAAGCGAAAAGGGTTTATAAAACCCAGCTGAAGGCCTAGGATTGGGGCGACGGCATGCGTGCCCACAGAGTGGGCTCTGTGTGCCACCTGTGGCACGCGTGCCATAGGTTCGCCACCACGGGGCTAGACCAAACTATAATATACATTGTAATAAATTAGCAGTATTAGCAGGTTCAACATCTGTGCCTTTAGGAGACTGAATGCAGCATCGACATTTTAACAAACAAAACCGAGTCCGCTCATTGGTTGAAACAACTTGCAAGCCTTTTCTTATACTTCCCAACTGAATGCTAAATATATCTCAGCCTCTGTGAATGGATGACCTAATCATCCCTACTATGAAAATGTAATAAATAGTATTTTTTTATTAAAAAAAAAACTGCCTGTCTTTCGATCTGCAGGTACAAAATTGAAGGCTGTGAAGTCATTTGGGCCATCAAAGACCAAGCAATTGGCAATACTTTTTTTGATGCAGGGGCAGCTGAGTTTTTGATTCCAAAGCTCACCGCTGAAAAACCAGAGACTCCGGCAGCTTGTAAAAGAACAAAATATACTGTGGCAGGTAGATAACCTCAACTCTTTCGTGTGTCGTTGTCTCAAAATACCATTCCATCTATTCTACCTAATACAGGTGGTCCTTGACTTATGACCACAACTGAGCCCAAAATTTCTGTTGCTAAACGAGACAGTTAAGTGAGTTTTCCCCATTTTACGACCTTTCTTGCCACTCTTGTTAAGTGGATCCCTGCAGGTGTTAAGTTAGTAACACGGTTGTGAAGTGAATCTGGCATCTCCATGGGCTTTGCTTGTCAGACGGTCGCAAAAGGTTGTCAGATGAACCCGGGACACGGCGACCATCGTAAATATGAATCAGTTGCCAAATGCCTGAATCGCTTGATCAAAATGGGGATGCTGCAACGGTTGTAAGTGTGAAAAACGGTCACTTTTTCCAATGTTCTTGTTGACTTTGGGTAGTCAACTAGATGAACTGTTGTAAGTCAAGGACTACCTTTGTGCACCATTCACAATGTTTTTGAGTTGTGCAAAGTGACTTGTAAGTTTGTAAATTTATCTCTCTCTCTCTCTCTCTCTCTCTCTCTCTCTCTCCCTCCCTCCCTCCCTCCCTCCCTCCCTCTTTCTCTCTCTCTCTCTCTCTTTCTGTTTCTCTCACATGTTTGAATTTTTTTCCCCTATAGAAAGAGAAGAACAAGCTTCGGAGCATCTTGGGAAAGTAGGAAGTGCCTTGGGCCCTGATTGGCATGAGGGCTTGGATTTAAAGGGAGCAAAAGAGGTAATGATTGTTTATTTTGGATGATCATGGAACTTTTTTAGGGGGGTGGGAGGGCATATGGTAGCACTGAAGATGTTATCTAGCTGGGTAATGAAACTTCTGCAAGAAAGCAACTAAGTTCAGAAAGCATCAAGGATTCCACAGGTCAACCCTGAACTAGAAATATTCTCTTCTGTGGCATGGCACTTGGTCAAGTGTGGCTACTCAGCTCATGCTTCCCTAACCAAATGTTCCATTCAATACATGGGCGGTAGGGTTGGTGGCCAAGGCACCATCCGTGAAGCCCATAGCTAGTAACATTGGTAGAAAGGGATGTTACTGTCATTTGCTTAGCTACAGGACTGTTCTGTCCCAGCCTACGTGAGTCCTTGTTAAGATCACAAGGAGAAACCCCTCTTCCAACAAGCAGGCTGGAACCGCAGGAAAAAAAACAATCCCCTTTTATTATTTACAGACCTGAGTCAATGTCCAAGGCAAACAAAACACAGTTCACAGAAACTTGATTCCTTAACACAAACGGTTGCTTTCAGCAACCAGCACCTCCCACACCTTCCCTTTTATTATGCAGCCAAGGGTGACTTCCTAATGCCTTCTCCTTTGCCTTTGGAGCCGCCCCATTGCATTCCTCTGTCCTACTCTTCTTGCCTGCGCATTCGTGCATCTGGGATTTGTCCCAGCTGTTCTTCATCACTGTCCAACTCAGACTCCCAGCACAGCTGTGTCTCAGTCTGAGCTCGAGTAGAGGGACCAGGCTCCTTGTCAGACTGTAAGTCTCGAAGCTCCTCAGAGCCTTCCTCTGACTCTGATGTCACTCCAGGCCCCTCCTCCTCCTCCTCCTCCTCTGATTCCCCAGACTCAGCTGCCGGGTCTACTGGCTGGCGAGGAATCACAACAAGGACTATCTGTGATGTGGATCAAATATCAGCACTGCAGCTGGGATAGTGATACTATAACAGCCAACTGATGTATAAATCAAGCTGGAGCAGGCTTCAAGCTTGAAAGATCTACCATAAGTTCTCAGTTTTCCTTCTGCCGGTCCATTCTAAATCCTCAGGTTTCAAGGAGAATGACTTGGCCTTCCTTGATAAACAAATCATTGAATAGCGCCCAGTTTGATCACTGTAATTTCTGTGTGAAGTTCTTAATTGTGAGGCTCTAGCATGCAAATCTTACATTCTTACTGAGCTTAGTGAAACATCTGGAGGAATCTTATGACAAAAAACGCATGATCAGTGACGGCCTCGTAGGTGGGAGTCGGACTGGTCAATCTAATACAAGTAAAGTCATGCCATTTTGCTTCGGTCCTTGGTACACACCTTGTGATAAAAGAGTTATGGGGTGACATTTACCGATGAACTGAGTATGCCCAGGCACAAAGCTGAAAGCATGTAGTGTTAGTGCTTAAAGTTGTGGTTCTTAAACTGTTTGGTTCAGTTTTCCCTTTTCCTGGTTTCAAATAATATAATTATCCCCATCAAAAGAAATAAGAACAAACTCAGTTGTTTTACAGAAGCATCTTAACAGTGGCAGTCCCAAACTGGATCCTTGATTCACAATTACAAATTACCCCATTGCTCCCAGGATATGTCCAAATTTTCCCCTTGGCTATTTAATTATCCTTAGGATGATCACCCCCAGTTTAGGAATGACTAATTCACAAGTATGAATGAATGCAATTGTTGATGGTTTCCAGCTTTGCCACCAAGTTCATATTGAGAATCTGTGCGAAATAAAGAGGATCTACCTCCAAGAAGAATTCAAGCTGTCACGGAAAGTATCCCTGACTTTCCCCAAAACTCTAGAAGGCAAAAGGAGTGAAGAAGCAAATGAAGGTAAATAATCTTAAAAACTTGGAGTTGTTTCTCTGATCCACAAGGTTATATACCAGTGGTGGCGAACCTACGGCACAGGTGCCAGAGGCGGCACTCAGAGCCTTCTCTGTGGGCATGCGTGCCATCGTCCCAGTCCTAGGCCAGTGGTGGCGAACCTACGGCACAGGTGCCAGAGGCGGCACTCAGAGCCTTCTCTGTGGGCACGCGTGCCATCGTCCCAGTCCTAGGCCAGTGGTGGCGAACCTACGGCACAGGTGCCAGAGGCGGCACTCAGAGCCTTCTCTGTGGGCACGCGTGCCATCGTCCCAGTCCTAGGCCTTCAGCTGGGTTTTATAAGGCCTCTGCTGCCATGTGCAAAAAAAAAAAGGACCAATCAGTCAATTTCAACTTCTCGCGGAAAAAAAAAAGATCTTGCAAAGTTGGAATTGATTGATTGAACTTTTTAGTCCCACCCAGTCTGCCGTTACTACCGCAGCCACGCCCACCCAATTGGCAACAACCACCCAATTGGCAACAACCACCCAATGGGCCACACCCACCCAGCACTCAACGATGCATAAGTGAGTTTTGGATTGCAGTTTGGGCACTCGGTCTCCAAAAGGTTCGCCATCACTGTTATATACTACGTCTCGGTTTATGAATGGAGTCTCTGACAGCCAATGAAATGGATAAAGCTGTCTGTCAAATGGGGATGCACGTCTTTGACAGGGCCAGGCTCAGCCCAGTCTAGGAAGTATATGGCCCCCAGATATACAGATTGTAATGTGCACTGTAGCGGCTGGGGGAGCAGGAATGCTTAAGCGTGAACGAGGGCAGTAGTGTCCACGGGAGATGGTCAAAATCGGCAAAGTAACAGATGGAGCATCAGGGTGCCAGCTCCGCCCCCTTTTATCTGCACATTCTAAAGGGGTGGGACTTGCAATGCAAGGCTGTGTTGCCATCTGTCAACCTTACAGCAAGATCATACAGGAACCTGCACACATGTCGGGAGCACCGAGGTGCTTCTGGGTGGAAAGGATTGACCAGTGACCTTATGGTTGCCCGAAGGATGCCCAATTGGGGGCTCCTTTTATGTTCCTGGCAGGAGTTGGAGCCAAGGACAGGAACTAACCCAGCCCACAGCAACACTCAGGTCTCGAACGCAGGATTGCTAACCTCCAACCCAGCTTCCTTACCATGCAAGCCATGAGGCTCCTTTACCAGATGAGCTAATTCTACTTTATTCTAAGGCAGTGGTGGCGAACCTATGGCACGGGTGCCAGAGGCGGCACTCAGAGCCCTCTCTGTGGGCATGTGTGCCGTCGCCCCAGTCCTAGGTCTTCAGCTGGGTTTTATAAAACCTTTTCGCTTTAGGCCTCCGCCGCTGTGTACAAAAAAAAAAAGTTCAATCAATCAGTCAATTTCAACTTCTCACGGGAAAAAAAAGATCTTGCAAAGTTGGAATTGATTGATTGAACTTTTTAGTCCCACCCAGTCTGCCGCAGCCACGCCCACCTAATGGGCCACACCCAGCCAATGGGCCATACCCACCCGGCACCCGACAATGCATAAGTGGGTTTTGGGTTGCAGTTTGGGCACTCGGTCTCTAAAAGGTTCGCCATCACTGTTCTAAGGCTACATTAACTGAATCTTGCAACTCTAAAAGTACAAATCTCCCACCGTCTCTTTTAGCATTCTGATAAGTTAGGATCCTTTTCCGAGTTTCTTTCTCTGTCCATTATGCAGCTCTGCTTTCTCCCACCTTATCAGATTATTCTCAACACAGCTTATCTTCTACCACCACTCATCTCCAAAGGTCATTCCCACATACAGTACCATTGCAGCATCTTCCAGATTTTCACTCCTACCTCACATCCCGGAACTGCTGAATGATGATTATGTTCTTAGCAGTTTTAGCTTCCTCCAGAAGCCCAGAATTTATAAGCATAACTGCTTCAAGTGATCATCTATGCCAGGGGTAGGCAATCTTGGCTCTTTTATGACTAGTGGACTTCAACTCCCAGAATTCCTGAGCCAGCCATGCTGAGGGGAAAGGGAGAGGTTGCCATGCTTAGCCATGCTGGCTCAGGAATTCTGGGAGTTGAAGTCCACGAGTCATAAAAGAGCCACGGTTGCCTACCCCTGATCTATGCCAAGGGTCTCCAAACTTGGCAACTTGAAGACTTGTGAACTTCAACTTCCAGAATTCCTCAGCCGGCTATGCCGGCTGGGGAATTCTGGGAATTGAAGGCCACAAGTCTTGAAGTTGCCAAGTTTGGAGAGACCCTTGGCATGTTGAAGGGATACATTTTTCCTTTTCCCTGATTTCTTGGCTGATTTTCATATCACCTATATCATATTATGTCATCTAAATGCCTAAATATTTCATGCTTGCAGAGCTTTGGCCTGTCTACGTGGAACTCACCAATGGGAAGATTTATGGCTGTGACTTCATTGTTAGCGCAACTGGAGTGACGCCAAACGTTCAGCCATTCCTTGATGGTAATAATGTAAGGATTCATAACTGAACGCTTGTCTTCCAAAGAGACTTGATTATTTCGATACCCAAAGCCCCATGGTCTTTCAGGTGTTCCCTCTCCCCAAATTTTCTTTTTAAAATAATATACACATGATTTTTTCTTTAGTTTTGGGACTGGAATTTTGCAACCAGTTTGTCAAGCGAATCACACGGTCATTAAGCAAATCTGGCTTTCGTCATTAATTTTGCTCATCTGATACAGGCTGGGATGGTTGCAAATCACATGACTACAAGACTTTTGTTGATGTTAGTTGCGAAGTCGTGTCCGACCCATCGCAACCCCATGGACAACATTCCTCCAGGCCTTCCTGCCCTCTACCATCTTCTGGAGTCCATTGAAGCTCAGGCCTCCTGCTCCAGTGACTCCATCCAGCCACCTCATTCTCTGTCGTCCCCTTCTTCTATTGCCCTCCATCTTTCCCAGCATTAGGCTCTTCTCCAGTGAGTCCTTCCTTCTCATTAGGTGGCCAAAGTACTTGAGTTTCAACTTCAGGATCTGGCCTTCTAAAGAGAAGGAAATGGCAACCCACTCCAGTATCTTTGCCATGAAAACCCCACGGACAAGACCCTACAATCATTATAAATGTGAGCTGGTTGCCAAGCATCTTGAGAGCCAGATCTGGCCCTGGGTTCTGCCTCAGTTTACCTTCCCAATAAGCAGCCGAGTTGGAAGATTATTTAAAAGCAGTTCATTGGATACCCTGATAAAGTGGGATCTCCCTATGAAAAGGGAGAAGCTCAAGACCCATCTTAACATTCCTTTTTTATAGTTAACACAACAAAGAAAATCCAAGAGGAAAGCTGATTGGACAGGATACAAGTAAAACCCCCCCTTTGCATAGGAAATCAGTTATATGTAGTCAAACATGTTACATATTTGCATCCCATAACATCACAAATGTTTATTAAAATGAGGTCTGACAGTCAGGGAAAGGGTTGCTTAAAGTTCACCGAAAGAGATAAACCAGACCCCAGCTTATACTAACAAACTTTTTTCTTATCTGGAGATCCGTCTCCAGCCAGTTTGTCTTTTCAGTTTAGGAATGTTAAAAGCTGTTCCTACATTCCAGTCCGTAATGAGCCTGAACATCATTTTAAAGGAGAGAAAACAAGTCAAATTAAAGTACAAAGGAACTATATTAGTTAACAAGTTACAAAATCCATGTCATGTGCCCCCTCCCACCCAAATCCCAACCCCCATGATTGCAGGGATGGTGCAACGGTTGTAACTTTGAAGCTGTGCCCTAAGTCATCTTTTTCAGGATTGTTATTTATTAAATTTATGTGCCGCCCAACTTAATAATAATAATAAAGTTGGAAGGGACCTTGGAGGTCATCTAGTTCAACCCCCTGCTCAGGCAGGAAACCCTATACCATTTCAGGCAAATGGCTGTCCAGTCTCTTCTTAAAAACTTCCAGTGTTGGAGCATTCACCGCTTCTGGAGGCAGGTTGTTCCACTGGTTAATTGTTCTAACTGTCAGGAAGTTTCTCCTTAGTTCTAGGTTGCTTCTCTCCTTGATTAGTTTCCACCCGTTGCTTCTTGTCCTGCCTTCAGGCGCTTTGGAGAACAGCTTGACTCCCTCTTCTTTGTGGCAGCCCCTGAGATACTGGAACACTGCTATCATGTCCCCCCTTCGTCCTTCTCTTCATTAAACCAGACATACCCAATTCCTGCAACCGTTCCTTATACGTTTTAGCCTCCAGTCCCCTGATCATCTTTGTTGCTGTTCTCTGTACTTTTTCTAAAATCTCAACATCTTTTTTACAACTGGATGCAGTATTCCAAGTGTGGCCTTACCAAGGCATTGTAAAGTGGTATTAATACTTCCCGTGATCTTGATTCTATCCCCCTGTTAATGCAGCCTAACGTGTCCAGAGTCAACATAATAACTTTTCATCCGTCATTAAACAAATGGTCATAAGTCAAGGACTACATGTATTCCTGCCAAGATACTCAAGAGCAATTCAAATCACAGAGCTCTTCGTGTTGAGATTATTATAATTGGGAATGAGCTACAGTGGCTCATGAGCTCTCTGCATTGGGCCTTTTTTTAAAAAAAAAGCTATTATGCAAAAGGAGCAAAATGATCTCCGCTGGATTTTTTTTTTTTTCCTTTCACTGAAATTTTCATTTATCTCCGAAATGTTTTAGTTTGCGTTAGGTCAAGATGGAGGTCTAAAAGTCGACAGATATATGCGTACTTCTCTCCCGAACATCTACGCAGGAGGAGATATTTGCACAACCTCATGGGAGCCCAGCCCCGTTTGGCAGCAGGTAAAACTAATGGTAGTGTGTTCTGGGCTTAAGGATATCTGTGTGTCTTACAGAGGGAATAACTTTGGGAGGAGCCCATGTGTTAGTTATACATTTGTGTAGCCATGTCTTGTCCTTCTTCACCAGTGTTTTCTCAACCTTGGCAACTGTTAAGATGTACGGACTTCAATTTTCAATGTATAGCATCCGGCTGTTCAATAGCGTTTATAAAACAAAAGCCATAAGATTTAAGGTTTTGCAGTAACCTGGAACACTGGAGCGTGTCAGGCTGCAAATGTTTATGGCAAATCCCATTTGTGAAGGATCCCTCTTGAGCAGAAGTGTTTAAACTAGTCCATGGGACTAGTAAGCGAAAGCAGTATGCTCCGTCCCGTATTTGGGTAGACCAGGTTGCTCTGTTAGACCGGTTTCACTGGAAAACACTTAATCTCCCCCTGGTACAGCTGACAAAATGAGGAGAACCTGTAGCCTAGAGGTTAATACAGCTGCCTGACGTGCAAGCGGACCGGGTTCGAATCTCAGAAGGGTATGGCTAGCTGATGAGAGCTAAATAGCCCAAAATAGCTATACTAGTCTCCCTTTAATTCTTTTTCGGTGAATTTAAATTTAACACAGAAATAGTTTGTCGCAGTAGCATCTGCCTGCGACAGCAAAAGCAGATTGCTCCATCCCATATTTGGCATAGACCAGGTTACTGTGATAGACCGATTTCATCAGAAAACACTTAGTCCAGTGGTGGCAAACCTATGGCACACGTGCCAGAGGCGGTACTCAGAGCCCTCTCTGTGGGCACGCGCGTCATGCCCGCTCCCTCCTTCAATTGAGGGGGGGGATCCCCTGGAGGGGAGGGCCGAGGATTTTGCTCAATATCTGCATGACAAAGTCGCGCGAATCCGAGAAGGCTTGGATACCGACTGGTTGGCCCAGGGGGAGGAGACGGAAGCAGGTCTTGAGACGGTTGTATGGGAGGAGTTTGACTCTGTTGCTCCCGAGGACGTGGACAGGGTCCTGGGTAGGCTGAATGCAACCACATGTTTGTTGGATCCGTGCCCCTCCTGGCTGGTACTGGCAGCTCGGGAGGGTACACGAG
>NW_015389504.1:17149-50701 GCF_001527695.2 Protobothrops mucrosquamatus
AACGCCGCTGTTGCGCGAGCTGCACTGGTTGCCAGTGGCCTTCCGGGTGCGCTTTAAGGTGTTAGTTACCACCTTTAAAGCGCTCCATGGCATAGGACCTGGCTACCTCCAAGACCGCCTTCTGCCACAGATTCCCTCCCATAGACCGGTACGCTCCCACAGAGTGGGTCTCCTCAGGGTGCCGTCGGCCAAGCAATGTTGACTGGCGACCCCCAGGGGGAGGGCCTTCTCTGTGGGTGCCCCTGCCCTCTGGAATGAACTACCCCCCGAGATCCGGATGATTCCGGATCTCCTTACTTTCCGCCGCGCCCTCAAGACATGGCTTTTCCAACAAGCGGGCCTGGCCTAGGGAGGATTTTTTAAATTGGGTTTCTTAGAAATTTTAATTACCACAACACTAAAATATTGGTTTTAATTTGGTTTTATTCGGTGGGGTGTGTGGGTTTGTCTTTGTTTTTTAAAAAATGTTGTGAGCCGCCCTGAGTCCTTCGGGAGAAGGGCGGGATACAAATTGAATAAAATGAAATGAATGAATGAAACTCAAAAAGCCACTTTGATTGCTATCATTGCCTTTTTTCTTATCTACCTAGGAAAGAAATTACTGCATTCTGATCTCCGGTTCTCTGTTGCAGAAGGCAAGGAACCAAGGGGTCTACCAAGTGCCACTTCCGTAGTGAAAGCAGAGGTAGATAAGTCTACTCAAGTGGACATTGATAAGATGCTCAGCGTCTGTGCAGCTCATTTGGTCCCACCATTGTCACCCCAGAGCAGATAATCGTATCTGATAGCAGGCCAAGCTCCTCCCTCAGGAGATCAACAGTGCTTTTTTTTCAGAGACTGGAAGATGCTCCTTGAATTCCGTCAGAGTGTAATTCATTTTTTGTTCATTACAGTTGAGTGTCAAAGTATAAGCATTTCGTCTTGTTTCTTGCGGTAAAATAGAGAGAAAAATGGGACCAGTCTAAGTAGGAGTGGAATTGCTGCTATCTAAATACCAGTGCCCAACTGAATGTTAGAAAAGACAGAGAAGTACAGTCCGTTCCTCTCAAGATCCTCAAGCCCTTAAGACAGGGGTGTCAAACTCAATTTCATTGAGGGCCGCATCAGCATTGCGGTTGTCCTAAGGTAGGTGTGGCCAGGGTGGGCATGGCCTACTGGGTGGGCATGGCTGGAGTGGGTGTGGCCTACTGGGTGGGCATGACCAGCTCTTCATCGTTGGCGTCAAGAGTGCCTGTGGGGGCCTGGGCAGGAATGGGACAGATCTGGGGGTCTCTGGCAGAAGGGGGTGGGACTGGGGCAAGCGCCAAGGCATGGCGCATTTCTTCATTCCTCACAAAGGGTGACACCTCCCCAGCATGCACCCAGGGGGCAGGGGCGACACGGCAGGGGCTGGTTCCTCGCTGTTTCCAGACAGCCTTGTGGAGCTAAGACTGAATGTGTTTCAGCATAGATGGCCACCACAAAATTGTACATTGGCTCCCAGCCGGCCTGGGCCAGGGCCAAGGTAGCGGGGGCCGTTCCCTCACTGTTTCCAAGATGGCTTCGCGGGCCACATGAAACCACTTCGCGGGCCGCATCCAGCCCCTGGGCCTTGTGTTTGACATGTCTGCCATTTGGACATTGCTGAGTAATTACACACAATGACCAAGATGTACCCAGGTTTCTCCCACATTTTATTCCCCTTGTAATCTCTCTATGAGGTAGTTGGTCCAAGCAAGGATAGTTAATTTGAACCTGCTTCTTCCTGATGCCGCAACCTTAATTTCTATGCATTTTTTAATAGCAACTGGGAAGGACTTTGTCCATCTAGCCTAGCTTTGGTACCATCTACCATCGCTAGATGGTTTGGTATCTTTTGCAGGTTGAAGTGCATGCCATTTATAGTCTACTCTTTACAAGGAAAGAGATGCACATACAAAATGTGGGTTACTTTGTTGGGTTACATAGCACAAGCACTAAGTGTTGAACAAGAGGTCCTGTAGAACAGAAATGATATTTCTAGCCTTGAATCCAGATGTGATCTTACAGAGGGAATCAAGGAAGAAAGGGCTATTCTAATTAATTTAAAATAAACAAGGNGATGAAACTGTTTTTGTTTTTGTGCTTCTTTTTCAGATGAGGCTTTGGACCCAGGCACGCCAGATGGGATGGTACGCTGCAAAATGTATGGCTGCTGATTCTTTAGGAGAACCTCCAGATACGGATTTCAGCTTTGAACTCTTTGCTCACTCTACGAAGTTTTTCAATTACAAGGTAAACCAATTGCCTTGGAACCTTGGCCAGAGAAATTATGCTCATTTCATGCCAGTTGAGCTAATTGCTATTGCAGGGGTAGGCAACCTTGGCTCTTTTATGACTCGTGGACTTCAACTCCCAGAATTCCTGAGCCAGCCATGCTGAGGGGAAAGGGAGAGGTTTCCAAGCTGAGCCATGCTGGCTCAGGAATTCTGGGAGTTGAAGTCCATGAGTCATAAAAGAGCCAAGGTGGCCTACCCCTGACCTATTGTGTATTGAATTGGCATCCATTATTACACATTGGCAACACATAAAAGTAGTTCTTGGGTAATGACCAGTTCCTTAGTGACCACTGAAAGTTATTATCCCCCTCCCACCGTATAGTGTACTTACAAGCCAGTTTCCAATGTCCGGTCTCATTCTTGCAATCACATGACCACATTTCAGTCACATTTTTGGCCGTTTGTAGCACCCTACAGTTGTGTGACTTCAATTTATGACAATGCCCCAGAGAAAACAATGGACTCACTTCATGCCTGCCACAAAAAAAGGTCATAAAATCGAGTTAGTGATGTGGGTGGCCTGCTTTATGACTGCCAGGACTTAACGCCCATAAGGGGCAGATTCCATTACGGGTGTAAGTCAAGGACTACCTTGTAGTCTAAAAGATTAACCGCCGGGTGGAAGTTGACGACTTTCTGTTGCAAAAATCAGAGCCATAATTAAGTTTTGTTGACTGTGGAACATTTGAAAACTCTTCTCAAGAGAAGGAGGAATAGGCTCGACTCCCACACAAACTGAATTGCAGTGATATATAAAATATTCCCCACTCAATTCCAAATGCATTTTCCAAAAGGCAGAATAATGGTTTAGAGTTCAAAAGGAGCCAGTCTGACCTTGTAACATTTAATACAGGGGTCTTCAAACGTGGCAACTTTAAGACTTGTGGACTTCAACTCCCAGAATTCCTGGCTGAGGAATTCTGGGAGTTGAAGTCCACAAGTCTTAAAGTTGCCAAGTTTGAAGACCCCTGGTTTAATAACATAAATAGATGTTTTGCGTAGTTTCAAATCCAAAATGTTTTGTATACTGCTGCTAGATAGCTGTTTGCTTTGGATGGTATAATTTGGAGTCTGCGCTGAGCAGAAGTTGGATCTGATGTCTTAAATGGCCTCTTTCTAAATTCTAAATGTGGATGCAGAATTGGGCAGAAATAAGTACTTGCTACCGACTGCGTCCTCCGAGGAGGCGTTTTAACACATCTGGCCCAAGACACTTTAATGTTCCAAATCCTTGGTGACTAAAATAATGGCAATTTCGTACTGAATTTCTAAATTGCCATAGGACTTGCGCCTGGTTTTTAATAGCAGCAGGCCCAGATGTGCACGGAACATAAATGAGTTGAAAATGTCTTGTCATGGTCTTTAAATATCCAAGGAACTAAAAATATGCGTAGTATTAAGTTCTGTGTGATTGGACAGATGTTAAATATTTTGATATTTGAAATCACTTTCCATGCAGAGGACTTTTATAAAAAAAAAAAGTACAGGAGACGGTCTTATTCTGCGCAGTTGATCCAAAAGAAATCATGAGTGTAGGGTTTCCTGTGCTTTTTTACAGTAGGTGTACAGGTAGTCCTCGACTTACGACCACAATTGAGCCCAAAATTTCTGTTGTTGAGACATCTGTGAAGTGAAGTTTGCCCCATTTTACGACATTTCTTGCCACAGTTGTTAAGTGAATCACTGCAGCTGATAAATTGATAACACGGTTGTTAAGTGAATCTGGCTTCCCCATTGATTTGGCTTGGCAGGTCACAAAAGGGGACCACATGACTTTGGGACACATCAACGGTCATAAGTACGAACCAGTTGCCAAGCTTCTGAATTTTGATCACATGACCCTGGGGATGCTGCAAAGGTCGTAGCTGTGAAAAACGGTCCTACGTCGCTTTTTTCAGTGCCGTTGTAACTTTGAACGGTTGTCAACGCTGCTAACATCGGATGTTCTTGCTTTGACAACATATGGAGATGCAGCCATTTTCCTTCTTATGTTTTACTTTTGAAGTTAGAATTAGATGATACTGGGGGGGGGAATGGGTATGGTAGTTAGTTAGACATAACAATATTGTAGCAGTGTAAGAATCAAGGTTATTTGAAATAAGAGATGATAAGAAATGGCGGGTTGGAGAACTGGAGGGAAAGCCTGCATTTCAAACTAATTGGAGAATGTGATTTATGACTGTTAATCAGAGGGAGAATGTGATTTATGACTGTTAATCAGAGGAAGGAATTGCACTTGATACTACGTGTTCAGGGGAGGGGAATTCAGATTTTGGCGTAATGTCGTGGTTCCAACAGATGAAACTCTTCAAAGAACTTCCAGGCATTGTTTTCCTTAAAGAATCTTTATTCGAGTAGCATAGCATCGTGCGGCACGTACATAGGTGAAGCCAAAAGGTTGGGGACCTCTGCCCTATGTCATTTCAGACAATGTTTAACATTTCAGACATGTCAAGACTTTATGGTTTTGGGTGTTTTGTCTAGGTGGTGCTGCTGGGAAAATATAATGCTCAAGGCCTGGGCTTGGACCACGAACTGATGTTGAGGTGCACCAAAGGACAGGAGTACATCAAAGTGGTGATGCAGAATGGACGAATGCTGGGAGCAGTGCTGATAGGAGAAACGGATCTGGAAGAAACCTTTGAAAACTTGATTCTGAATCAGATGGATCTCTCCCGCTATGGCGAAGATCTTTTGGATCCAAATATTGATATTGAGGATTATTTTGATTAAACATCTGGGGCAGGGGTAGGCAACCTTGGCTCTTTTATGACTCGTGGACTTCAACTCCCAGAATTCCTGAGCCAGCCTGGCTGGCTCAGGAATTCTGGGAGTTGAAGTCCACGAGTCATAAAAGAGCCAAGGTTGCCTTCCCCTGATCTGGGGGAAAGAATCAATATCTATTGACTGTTTTTTTTTCTGAAGAGACAAAAGGATTTTCCTGAACTGGGATGGACTTTTAGTTAGACTAATCCCAGTTTCGAAGGCATGCAGAATCTGACGAAAAGACAAAAGAAACTCTCTTTTATTTAAAGTACCCCTTTATCATGCAAAATAATTTATGGCATGAATGGTTTACATTCTGGAATAAAACGGCAACTTGATTCTAGCTGGATCATGGCTGACTTATTTTCAAAGGCCGTTAATGGCCTCTGTGTCTACCTCTCTATTCCATCCTTCAAAGCTGAAACGCAAAATGGCTTAACAAAAATTTATTTAAATAATTAGATTGAATGCTCTGAAAAGCCCACCTGCTGCATGCAGGTTTTATTTCTAAACAGAAAGAATATCCCACAGGCAATTTAGCCCATCAAACTGGAGAACTGCACAACAGTATTAAAAATGTGTCCACTTATACCTCCCTCCCTGCTTCAAATGAAAAAGGGGATGGAGAGTAGGGGATTTAATAGTCTGCAGTTTGTATTATTGCAAATTGGTGCTCTGTGAAAAAAAAGTTCAGATGTGTGCCTATTGGACCCCAAGCACTGGGAACCCTAATTTATAGCACAGAGGTTTGCATTTGTAAAAGACCACAAGTGACAATAGGTTTCTAGTGGAAATCTTACTGAAAAGGCATCCATTCTTCTGAGCCTGAAATAATATAGAAGTCAAAGAGACTGCTGGAGAACAGGAGTTCCTAAACAAGAGGTAGGCAACCTTGGCTCTTTTATGACTCGTGGACTTCAACTCCCAGAATTCCCATGCTGGCTCAGGAATTCTGGGAGTTGAAGTCCACAAGTCATAAAAGAGCCAAGGTTGCCTACCCCTGTCCTAAACCTTATGGCCAAGAGAAACATTTAAAATCTGAAGTGTGTTACTGGCCTCTTACACAATTGTGGCGATTAAACCTCCAGATCCAAAATGCCCAAGGGCTTCAGAAAATAGAAGTCATATTTGAGGTAGATGTCTTTCAGCTTGCTAGTTCCCTGACGTCCTTAATTATTGAGATGATTCTTTTCCAGCCAAGAAAAAATACGGACCTAAAGGTCCGAGGGCAGCGTTTTAATGCACACAGGTACCAGATTTTCCCAGTTGCAATGTACGGCTGTGAAAGTTGGACCGTAAGAAAGGCTGAGCGCAAAAGAATTGAGGCCTTTGAACTATGGTGCTGGAGAAGACTCCTGCGAGTCCCCTGGACTGTAAGGCGATCAAACCGGTCAGTCCTAGAGGAGATCAACCCCGACTGCTCTTCAGAAGGCCAGATCCTGAAGTTGAAACTCAAGTACTTTGGCCACCTAATGAGAAGGAAGGACTCACTGGAGAAGAGCCTAATGCTGGGAAAAATTGAGGGCAAGAGAAGAAGGGGATGACAGAGGAGGAGGTGGCTGGATGGAGTCACTGAAGCAGTAGGCGTGAGCTTAAATGGACTCCAGAAGATGGTAGAGGACAGGAAGGCCTGGAGGAACGTTGTCCATGGGGTCGCAATGGGTCGGACACGACTTCGCAACTAACAACAACCAGGCTAAAGAAACTGGTTGTAAGAAACAGATCAAATAGAGGGATCATTAGAATGTGACATGCCTTCCTCTAGCCTAGCAAATGATAGCTTAATAAGGAGCGACATTTGCCCAAGATTGTAAATTCACATTGTGCAAAATCATGGCTTAATACAAAATGGGAATCAAGGCTGGTTTTTTAATATTTACAATTGAACCTCACATGCTCAAAGAGTTTTCTATAAAAAAAATATGAGCCCAGGCTCTACACAAGATACTCATTATGTTCTGACTCTTTTCTAAACTACACTTTTCTAAATTATACTTTCCTATTAAACTTTTAGGAGTTTTCAGAATTTCAAGGCAACTTCTTGATATTCTGGGGACAATACCTTTGATGTAATAATAAAGGGTGCCTATTGTAATTTTTAAAAAAAAAATCAAGGGAAAATACATTAGATTACATAAAGGTTTTAATTGACTAAGTATTAAGACTTAAGCCACAATAAAAACTTTTTTTACAGATATTAAAGTAACCAGGTTCAGATACTGCTCCAATACATATTTGCTTTGAAGTATCATTTCTATATACTTAGAAACCAAGATGGATTCTAAACCCTGAAGGCCTTTGTTGCTTCTTCATTTAAGAGCATCATCAAATAGTTGAATTAAAAAAGCAACGGTCTACTTTGAGCTCAATTACATTACTATCTTTTATGATGTTATTAGGGAGCCTGAGTGCTTGTACAACAGCAATCCCATCTTCAAGACAACATCAACATGGAGAATTTGCATGACCCTTTGATTATGATGAGTAAAAAAATGGAAGCGGTACTAATGGAACTGTATTCTATGTTCACAGACCTTTTCTAAAGATGAAAGGGCCTCTTTAAGTAACAGAACCCACAGTTTTCAAATGTTCTTCCCCAGTTTCTCTTCACGTTTTAAATCAGAAACTTTATTCGACATAAATCCACTCTGTTATGTCTTCTAGTGAGAGAGCAGCTAAAATAAGCACCCTGTATTTGAGCTCTCTGTTGAACATTTATACCGGAACTGATTTTTTTTATCCGCAATTGCTGGATCACTCTTGGCTTTTAGGAATTACTTTGCACCCTGGACTTTTCAACGGGAAGCGATTATATAAAGTTGCATTTCAAGGCATTTTTATTTCAGCAGCAAATTGGAACAGAAATGGCTTCTGAAAAGCCATTTCTATTTTTTAAGACAAGCTTACTTTCCAATAGGCCAGGCCTCTTAACGCTTGCCTCAGACTCTCCAGTTCCATTACACACAGGTTTTACATCTGTATTTATAAAAATCTGATAGTGTGTATATATGTTTAAAAACATAAGGAAAGCAGTTTCTTTTGCCAACGTGACTTTGTAGCCAGGAAGCAGCAGATGATAGCAGTCACCAATACGTGGCCCGTTTTCTCCAACCGGTTTCTTTTTTTTCTGACTCTCTGGCCTGTCTTCCCACGTGCATAAATGTGTAGGTTGTCCCCCAAAGCTATTTTCTTAATCTATGACCACAGGCTCATCTTCCTCTTTATTAGCCGTAAGTTTGACTTTTTTTGCTTTAACGTGATCTTTCGAAGGAGAGTCGCCTTCCTGGTTGAGGGATGTAAACTTCATTTTCTTCCCTGGGGTCCTTGGACTGGATAATTGAGAAACTTTCCCCTGTTGACGAAGCCATTTTTGAACATATTAAAGCAAATACAAACTTTACACGGGGAGTGCTTTTTCTGAATCTTCTCCCTGAAAGTCCTGGTGGCCCATAAAAAAGGCAATATTTGGCCTTTCTCTGAGTTATGTCATAGGAACAGAAAAGGCATTGCTTTGATTAGACCAGGGCTAGGCCACCTTGGCTCTTTTATGACTCGTGGACTTCAACTCCCAGAATTCCTGAGCCAGCCATGCTGAGGGGAAAGGGAGAGGTTTCAATGCTTAGCCATGCTGGCTCAGGAATTCTGGGAGTTGAAGTCCACAAGTCATAAAAGAGCCAAGTTTGAAGACCCCTAGTTTAAATATTTAAATATTTTTCCTCACAGTCATGTGATCAAAATTCAGGCATTTGGGCAGGGGTAGGCAACCTTGGCTCTTTTATGACTGGTGGACTTCAACTCCCAGAATTCCTGAGCCAGCCATGCTGAGGGGAAAGGGGGAGGTTTCCAAGCTGAGCCACGCTGGCTCAGGAATTCTGGGAGTTGAAGTCCACGAGTCATAAAAGAGCCAAGGTTGCCTACCCCTGGATTAGACTATAGCAAGCCTTCCAAATATGTCCATCAACTGAAATCAATATAACCATTACCAAGAGATTTTTTGAGCTGTAGACCAAACCATTTGGAGGGCACCGGATAAAACCTCTCTAGAACTAGATATTAGCAAGCGATACAGGAAACAGACAAGGATGCCAATGTGTTTCAAATATTTGAAGTACCTAGATCTATTACCATGCCACAACTCTTTGGAAATGATCGCGGAATCGTTTAGCTGATGCACGGGTCGCATTTTAGAATGGCGGCATTTAATGCAGCCTCCCAGCAGCCTTTAACTTTACCATCTGCTCACACCGGTAATTTAATGCTGAGTTTCATCATGTGACTGCATAGATCAGTGGTGGTAAACCTATGGCACGCATGCCAGAAGCGGCACTCGAAGCCCTCTCTGTGGGCACATGTGCCGTTGCCCCAGTCTTGCCTCCTCCCGTGCCCCCCTCCTCACCAGCAGCCCCCCTGGAGGAGAGTCACCCCTGAGCGTGGCCCATGCGGAGCAGCACAGCCAAGGACATGGCAGCCAGGCAGTGTAGACAAGACTCTGCCCTCACGCCCCATCGCGCGCAGTTGATGCTGCGGGGCGCAGGCAGAAGGCGTGGCCGCCATGGCGCTGCTGGGCTGCTTGGGCGATCTGCAGCGGGCCCTGGAGGTGGTGAGTGGCCCTGCAGGCAGGCAGGTGGGGGGCGGGGCAGGGGGTGAAACGGGGGCGGGGCCAGTTTTTGAGCACTCGGTCTCTAAAAGGTTCGCCATCACTGATCTATCAGATATAAATCAGGCAAAGATATGAACAGTAACATCCTAATGTACTTCTCTATAGTGAAGATTAATAACTTTGAAGTATACCACAACCAGAATGACTAGATAACTGCTGTTAAAAAATAGAGAGAGAGAAAAATAATAGTCTCACCTTAGCGGTTTTATTTGTGCCCAGAGAGGAAACGTATCACTATTGTACTCGGAATAGAAAGTCTTCCAATCGAGACCCAGGATAAAAGTGTATCCTATAACACCGTTTCCGACATTTTGACTTCAGAAGGGACCTTCTGTTTTCAGAAAAACAATTTGACTTTCCTTCCTAAATCCGTCCAAATGTCCTGTACGTGATTCTAATCTGTGGTTGACGATTTTGTAGTGATTTGTGAAAGAGATACAAGCACTGGGGTGATGAAGAGGAACGGCTGCTGGAATTGGGTATGTCTAGTCCAGAGGTAGGCAACCTCGGCTCTTTTATGACTCGTGGACTTCGACTCCCAGAATTCCTGAGCCAGCCATGCTGAAGGGAGCCGCCCTGAGTCCGCAAGGAGAAGGGCGGGATATAAATTTTAAAAATAAATAAATAAATAAAAGGAGAGGTTTCCAAGCTGAGCCATGCTGGCTCAGGAATTCTGGGAGTTGAAGTCCACGAGTCATAAAAGAGCCAAGGTTGCCAGGGGCATAGGAAGAAAACATTGACCAATAATAAGAAAGTGCTGATAAGAAAGATGAGGGGTACAGTATAAGGGCAGGCAATCTTGGCTCTTTTATGACTCGTGGACTTCAACTCCCAGAATTCCTGAGCCAGCCATGCTGAGGGGAAAGGGAGAGGTTTCCAAGCTGAGCCATGGCTGGCTCAGGAATTCTGGGAGTTGAAGTCCACGAGTCATAAAAGAGCCAAGGTTGCCTACCCCTGGTCTAGTCTAATGAAGAGAAGGACGAGGGGGGGACATGATAGCAGTCTTCCAGTTTCTATGGGGCTGCCCCAAAGAAGAGGGAGTCAAGCTATTCTCCAAAGTGCCTAAAGGCAAGAGAAGAAGCAACGGGTGGAAACTAATCAAGGAGAGAAGCAACCTAGAACTAAGGAGAAACTTCCTGACAGTTAGAACAATTAACCAGTGGAACAACCTGCCTCCAGAAGCGGTGAATGCTCCAACACTGGAAGTTTTTAAGAAGAGACTGGACAGCTATTTGTCTGAAATGGTGTAGGGTTTCCTGCCTGAGCAGGGGGTTGGACTAGATGACCTCCAAGGTCCCTTCCAACTTTATCATTATTATTATTAAGAGTGTATCTGGGTTGCACGGAAAAGGGCAGATTTTAAAAAGCCACCAAACTTACTTCAGATACTGTTGCAGAATCAAATGGGCAACGATTCTCTCCAATACCTCACGGGGAAATTTGGGAGCAGCAATCTCCAGTCCCAGTTTGGAGAGGCCCTTCCCTAGCCAAGCATCAATCAATTTCAAAGGAGTGAATTTCTCCTTTCTTTGGTCCACTTGCTTTAAAATCTTGATGAGATCCCGGCAGTGCTCCGCCACATCCATCTTCTCCAGCGCTGAGAGGAGAGAATTAGCACACAGGAACAAATATTATTCCCAAGGAAAGCAAAGGAAGATAAAAGCAGTAGTTGGATTCAGTTTCTGCTCTACACACGGGTCCTTTTGGGTCGTCAACTCCCATGTTTCTAAATGTGTAGAAAACAAAAGATGAAAGGATGAAAACCAATCAGGGATCCACCCTGCAGAGTGGTCCAATAGAAGAAGAAAGGGATCTGAACAAATGTGAAAATACAGGTTCTTTTGTCGACAGGCCAAATCCTTCTAATTTCTCATCGAGTGATCAGCTGCATCAGCAACTTTCAAAGAGGCTCTAATCCAGGGCTTTACAACCTTTTCACCCATTGTGCCACTTTTAGGATATGGCAACATCCGAGGACCACCAGTCGCCTAGCAAGGTGTCAAAAACTTGATGACCAAAAAAAAAAAAAAAGGAAAAAAGTGATGAAGTACAGTAGTCCTCGACTTACAACAGTTCACTTAGTGACTGTTCGAAGTTACAATGGCACTGAAAAAAGTGCCCCCCAAGCCACAGCCGAGCAAGACACTTGCCTGCCCGCCCGGCCGCGCTCTTCCTCCTGTCCGAGGTTTTCATTGTTGTGAGCATTTCTGTTGAGGATTGGCAATGGGGGTGGGGGTGGGAGGGTGTTTGGTTTTTATCCCCCCCGTCTGATGGGTGGTTGCAGCAGGTTTTGGTCACTTCACATGACCCCTGGGACACTGTGACCGTCATAAATATGAATCAGTTGCCAAGCATCTGAATGTAAATCACAAGATCCTGGAGATGCTGCAACATTCCAGCAGATTGGCGCTTCTTCTGGGCTCAGAAGTGCCAGGATCAGCGCCGAGCACCAGCTGGAGCCTGGCGCTGATCCTGGTGCTTCCACTGAGCCCTGACAGCCCTGCAGCTCCAGCCATCTCTCACTCAAGCTTGTGCGGTGCTGCTACCGGTTCAGCTCATTCCCCTCCCCTGCTACCACTTTTCTAGGATGTTCGTGTACCATCTGCCAGGTGCCAATGTACCACAGGTGGTACCCGTACCACTGGTTGAAAAGCCCTGCTCTAGGGCAGGGGTCCTCAATCCCCGGTCCGTGGACTAGTACCGGGCCGCGGCATGCCAGCAACCGGTCCACACAAACAAGCAAAGCCCCATCCGCGGGATGCAGGCAGCACACAAAACCATGTACCCTCTGGTCTGCGGAAAAACCTCTCTCCACGGAACTGGTCCCTGGTGCTCCAAAGGTTGGGGACCTCTGCTCTAGGGACCCATGGATTCAGGGCTTCAGACTATGCATCCCTAATTCAAATCCTGCCTGTCAAAGAAAGTCTATGCAAATCTATCAATAACATCCTAAATGTTCAGCTCCACAAACCAGCCATGTAATTACTGGTAAACACTTTAAACTGTACTCTGAGGAAAAGAAATGGTAACTAAAAGGCTTTATATTTTTTTTTAGATTTTAACACAGCTGGAGGATGCAAGTTACAGAAATATCTGCTATTCCCTGAGGAGCCCGGGATTCTAAATATTCCTTCAGATTCCTTAATATTATTATAGGATTATATCAATTAGCTGTGGATGAAAATAGTTCATCTGAATCTTCTGAATCTCAGCTATGAGGAGAGCTGCTTTCAGATACGAGGATACAGATAGTCCTCAAATTACAATCACAACCGAGAGCAGAATTTTGGTTGCTAAGTGGCCAGTTGCTAAGTGAGTCATGCCCAATTTCCTATCTTTTCTGCCATGGTTGTTAAGCAAAACATTTAAGTGAATTATGTGGCCGTTAAGTGAATCTGGCTATCCTTCCTTGACTTTGCTTGGGAAGGTCAACAAATGGCAGTCACAAGATTCCAGGATGCTACAACTGTTGTCCATACACGCCGGCTGCCAAGCGCACAAATTTTGATCATGTGATCATGGGGAACGCAGTGGCGGCCGTAAGTGCAAGGAAAGTCTGTAAGTAACTTTTTTTTTTTTAGTAACGCTGTAACTTTGAATAGTTACTAAGCAAATGCTTGTAAGTCGAGGACCACTTCTATTTTAGATGGAAACTGTAAAAAATTCTGCCTGTGCATATTGTGTACCAAGCCCCACCCTGTAGAACAGGGGTGTCAAACTCAATTTCATTGAGGGCCGCNTAAGTGCAAGGAAAGTCTGTAAGTAACTTTTTTTTTTTTAGTAACGCTGTAACTTTGAATAGTTACTAAGCAAATGCTTGTAAGTCGAGGACCACTTCTATTTTAGATGGAAACTGTAAAAAATTCTGCCTGTGCATATTGTGTACCAAGCCCCACCCTGTAGAACAGGGGTGTCAAACTCAATTTCATTGAGGGCCGCATCAGCATTGCGGTTGCCTCCGGGGGGTTGGGTGGGTGTGGCCAAGGTGGGTGCGGCCTACTGGGTGGGTGTGGATGGAGTGGGTGTGGCCTACTGGGTGGGCGTGGCCAGCTCTACATCGTTCGCGTCAAGGGTGCCTGTGGGGGCCTGGGCAGGAGTGGGACAGATCTGAGGGTCTCTGGCAGAAGGGGGTGGGACCGGGGCAAGCGCCAAGGCATGGTCCATTTCTTCATTCCTCACAAAGGGTGACACCTCCCCAGCGTGCACCCAGGGGGCGGGGGCGACGCGGCAGGGGCTGGTTCCTCGCTGTTTCTAGACGGCCTTGTGGAGCTAAGACTGAATGCGTTTCAGCATAGATGGCCACCACAAAATTGTACATTGGCTCCCGGCCGGCCTGGGCCAGGGCCAAGGCAGAGGGGGCCGTTCTCTCACTGTTTCCAGGATGGCTTCGCGGGCCACATGAAACCACTTCGCGGGCCGCATCCGGCCCCCGGGCCTTGTGTTTGACATGTCTGCTGTAGAAGGATCTGGGGGAAAAAACTCTGAAAAACCACCAGATTTTTTTTAAAAAACCACATTCCCTACACACAACAATGGACAATACAATTTCATTTGAACAAAAAATACTGTGACTCAAATATGGAAAATCTCCAACAAACAGCATTTGTTTCCAAGCTACTGAAACAAAGGATTCTGGGAAGGCTCTACTGATGGCTAATCTAGAACAAAACAGAGTTAACAGAGCTGGAAGGTACTTTGGGGGTCTTCTAGTCCAACCCCTTGCTCAGGCAGGAAGCCCTATGCCATTTCAGACAAATAGTTTTTAAAAATTACCAGCGCTGGAGCCTTCACAATTTCTGGAGGCAAGTTGTGGCACTGATTAATTGTTCTGTTAGGAAAACGACAGTTGAATGGGTAAGGAATGTGAGATGCTTTCTAATTCTAATCCTGGTGTCTTAGGAACTCAGAGGCAAAAAGAACCATTAAAAAAGGTTAACTAAACTCATAAACTCCTCGCTCTATTCTCAGACAGGCCGATTTCCAAAGCGATAGAAAAGTTGATTAGGAAGATACTGCAGAAGTACTCCAGACATTAGGAGTTTCAGTTTAGCTATTAAATCTCAAGAAATTATAGATCAATGATGGCGAACCTTTTAGAGTCCGAGTGCCCAAACTGCAACCCAAAACCCACTTATGCACCGTCGGGTGCCGGGTGGGTGTGGCCCATTGGCTGGGTGTGGCCCATTGGCTGGGTGTGGCTGCGGTGGTAACAGCAGACTGGGTGGGACTAAAAAGTTCAATCAATTCCAACTTTGCAAGATCTTTTTTTTCCCGCGAGAAGTTGAAATTGACTGATTGCACTTTTTTTGTTTTTTGTACACAGCGGCAGAGGCCTAAAGCGAAAAGGTTTTATAAAACCCAGCTGAAGGCCTAGGACTGGGGCGACGGCGTGCGTGCCCACAGAGAGGGCTCTGAGTGCCGCCTCTGGCACCCATGCCATAGGTTCGCCACCACTGTTATAGATCAATGGAGGTGTTTGATATAACCAGTTTACATCTCGGGAAAAAGTGTTATCTGAGATTATCACACGAATCTCTGTCAATTGTGAGATATGAATAAGTAAGTATTAGACTGCGAAGAGCATAAAAAGATAATTCCTGCCTAAGATATTTCTGCTATCCTCTCTCATTTGCATATGATTCAAACAACTCTTATTACGCAAATGCCTTATAAAGCCCTGACAGAGAAATAGTTACTCATTTGATTTGTGCACGTATGCTATGCTACACTAACTTTTATCAGCAGGGAAGTTTGACGATATTCTTAACAATCTCTAATTGGGCTTGGTGAACCGTTACACCAGTGGTTCTCAACCTGTGGGTCGGGACCCCATTTGGGGTCGATCGACCATTTCATGGGGGTCGCCAAGCAAGGCTGTCCGCCATTTTTTTTGTCCGCCATTTTTTTTGTCCATTTTTTCCCCCCTTTTCCGGCGGGTGCCTTACCTCCCTTGGGCTGGGCCAGCTGGTGGTTGGCCTGCTCCGTCTCTGCCGCTTGCCAGCTACGCCTCTGCCGGCGCAGGGGGCGGAACCACGCATGCGCGGCGCTCCCGGGCAGGGAAAGTCCTCGACTTACGACCGGTTGGGTAGTCCTCGACTTACAACCGGTTTAGTCCTCGACTTACAACCGGTTTAGTCCTCGACTTACGACCGATTTAGTCCTCGACTTACGACCGGTTGGGGTCGTGGCATTAAAAAGGTTGAGAACCACTGCGTTACACTAATGGCTGAACTAAAGCAGAGATATACAAGAGGGTTTCAGAATCTGGAACGGTGACTCACGACCAGCTTTATGCCTATGTAAATTATCACTTTCATCACTTCAGGCTGTTATAATTCCACTTTGAAAAAAACCCGATTTGGTAGCGATTCCCTTCACTTGGTCGTCTTTTTCCTGCTCTCCCACTTACTCTCTTCTTGGCTGCAATTGTCACACATTTTATTACAATTGGCAGAATCCCAGGCCTCCTCAAAGTGATGAGCGATCTGGACGCGGCGGCACCTGCAGCAGAAACACCAGAGTCAGAAGCAATCAATGGGTCGATACACCTACAGTCTACAGATAGTCCTTGAGTTATAAGCAATCACTTAGCAACTGTTCGAAGTTGCAGCCTGCCTGAAGAAAAAGAGACTTCAAGTCCAGTTCTGAAGTTCTGATAGTCAGCACCCACCCTGCAGTCACATGACCACACTTGGACAGCTCAGCAACACGGCGGCATTTGAGGCCGTTTGCAGTGTTCTGCAGTCAACATGTGTTGTACAACGGTTTTGCCAAAAACTCACACTTATTTCTGGTTTTCGGCAAAACTGCACCATAGCAAACAAAGGGTTGGCTTAGATACTGCAAAAAGGTCATAAAATCGGATCGGTCATACCGAGGGACTCCACTATGGTCATTAACTCAAGGACTATCTGTGCCAATCTTTAAAGCCGTGTTTCTGAACCCGTTTAAGATGTCTGAACTTCAACTCCCAGAATTCCCTAGCCCAGTGTTTCTCAACCTTGACAATTTTAAGGCATGAGGACTTCAACTCCCAGAATTCCACAGCCAGCAATGCTGGCTGTGGAATTCTGGGAGTTGAAGTCCACATGCCTTAAAATTGTCAAGGTTGAGAAACACTGCCCTAGCCAGCATGCTATAAGGCATAATTTTTATGACCATCGAAGGAATATAAATTTAAGGAGAAACCAATATGGAGGGCAGATAAAGATTCAAGTAAGACAGTATTAAAAAACATTTCCATTTCCTGCCCGCCAGCCAGCCAACCTAGTTACTTTTTCAGTAAAACAACATAATGTAATATAACTGAATCAATTCTATATACTCAAAAGATCACCAGCAACATTTGGATAGTAGAGATAGTCCTTGATTTACGACCAGTCACTTAACGATGGTTTGAAGTTACAATGGTCCAAAAAAAGGGACTTAGTATTCGTTTTTGACGTTTTGACAGCTGCCCCTCCCCCGATGGCCACTGGACTGCATCTTGGGCACTTGGCAACCGGCCCACGTTTGCAGTGTCCCACGGCCACATGACCTTATTTACCACACTTTTGCTGGAAATTGGTCTTTACTTTTAGTTTCCAGAAAAAAACTGCCCTTCAGCATATGCTGGGTTCGCTTAACTGCTGCATTCACATTGCATCGCCGCATTTACTTAAACACCAGTGCAAAAAAAAAAANCCTTCGACCAGTCCGCTCCCACAGAGAGGGCCTCCTTAGGGTGCCGTCGGCCAGTCAATGCCGGCTGGCGACCCCCAGGGGGAGAGCCTTCTCTGTGGCAGCTCCTGCCCTCTGGAATGACCTACCCCCCGACCTACGTACAACTGCGGACCTGCGCCTTTTTCACCGAGCCCTGAAAACCCATCTATTTCGTGCGGCCGGCCTGGCGTAGTCTTAATTAGGTTTTAGTACAGGTTTTTATATGGGGTATTTTAGAGCAGGCCTTTATTTATTTAATTTGATTTTAGAATAGATATTTATTGTGATTTTTATTATCGCCTGTTCACTGCCCTGAGTCCCATAAGGGAGATAGGGCGGTATACAAATCTAAATAAACATAAACATAAACAAACACGTGGTGACCAGCTTTATGACTGTCGTGATTTACAACCAAAATTCTGGGCTCAATCACGGTCGTAGGTCAAGGACTACCTGTAATTGCAACACAAGGAACATATCTGTCAGTCCCGTGTGTGAAAAAGACGACTTGCCTTCCCATGTCGTGACAGTAGGAAACCATGCCATACAGCTTCTGTTGTCCCACGTTTTCCATCACCACCATGGTGCTGATTCTGAATATGTCACCAAAGCCATAATACAAGATGCAATCGGCTCGCTGGTCATCCCGACCTGGAATGAGTTTTTTTTAAATATATATATATATACATACATACATTTTCACCTGCAGCTAAGAAACACAAATTTTATAAAGAACAAACTATATTTGATAAGATTTTGTTAACTTCAGATGAGAAATTAATTAATTTTTTGTTGATCCTGGAAATGGAAAGCGAACAAGTTAAAGAAACAATGATAAGATGGGCGAAAAACTTTGGTTATAATATAGAACTAGAAAAGTGGCAAAAGCTAAGGGAGAGAAAATTATAAATTGACAATGTCAACCTCCTATAAAGAAAATTGATATAAAATGTTTTACAGATGGCACTTGCCACCAGCAAGATTAGCAAAAATGTTTAAAAATATGTCAGATAGATGCTGGAAATGTAAGTACAACTCAGGCACTTATTATCATGTTTGGTGGACATGTGGTAAAGCTAAGGTCTATTGGAAAAAGATACATGCCTGGTTAGAAAAAATGTTGGGAGAATATGTTGATTTTAAACCTGAACTTTTCTTATTTCTTATAATGCCAGAAAAGATTAATAAACAAAGCCTATATTTTACACGTCAGAAGGGAAAATGAAGGATTACCACCGGAGGAAGAACTAATCAGAAAAAATATTGGAATGTGCAGAGATGGACAGATTAACTATGAGACTGAAAGATAAAGAACAAACAGAATATTACCAAACTTGGGATTTATTCTATCAATGGCTAGAGGAAAGAATGAAGGATTAGGAACTGAATATGTATTAGCGCTTTTAAACCCAGACAGCATGTTGGTTGAAAAATTAATATATGTATGTAGGAGAAAACTAATAAAATCTTTATAAAAAAAACCTCCACAAATTTCTCCCAAGCATATGTCCTCACTTAAGTATACCTGCGCGTCCACTCTCTTGGTAGTAATTTTCCATGGATTTACTCATGGAATGATGTATGACAAATCTCACGTCTGGCTTATCAATCCCCATGCCAAAAGCCACAGTGGCCACCACAACCTGAAACATAAAAGACGACGGAAATCAGGACTAAGTCATCCCAGATGAATAGAAAAACTTCTGTGTCACAGACTCCACCTGGATTTCGTTGGCACACCACCGCTTGTGAACTCTGCTCTTATCTTTGGGCTCCATATTTGCATGGTAAGTACCTGCTTTAATCCCCAGTTTTTGCAAGCTCATAGTAACTTGCTCAGCATCTTTCTGGGAAAAGCAGTAGATAATTCCTGTATGAACAAAATAAGTAAGACTGTTTTAACATAATAGAATATAGGCAAAAGAGAGAGGAGTTATTTAACCCATTTAGAATAGCAGGCATTCAGCAGGGGTAAGTGTGTTTCATGTATAATCATTCGGCAAACAGAACAGTTGATATTGGGTGATTTATGCTTGAACTGAAACACGCATAAGGCTGTTTTATTCCTGATATTGGCCAAATGTTGGCTGCTCCTGGGAGAAGGATTTCCTTTGGAGGGAGGCTTAACAGCAGGAAAAAGCCAAGGTTTAGGGCAAGGGTGTCAAACTGGCGAGTCGCGGGCTGGATGCATCACGCACAGGCCACACCCACCCCGGCTCCGCAAAGGCAAAAAAAAATCACGTGACGCGATCGAGTTTGACACCCGTGGTTTAGGGCAGTGATGGCGAACCTTTTAGAGACCGAGTGCCCAAAAACCGCCTTGCCCCTGCCCCGTCCCCGCATCTCCTGCCCACAGGGCCACCCACCACCTCCACGGCCCGCCACAGCAGATCAGCCAGGTGGCCCAGCAGCGTCATGGCGGCCACGCCCTCTGTCTGTGCCTCGCAGCAGCATCTGTACGCGATGGGGTGCGAGGGTGGAGTCTTGTCCCCGCTGCCCGGCTGCCATGTCCTTGGCTGCGCTGCTCTGCACAGGCTGCGCCCGGGGTGACTCTCCTCCGGGGGGGTGTTGGTGAGGAGGGGGCCACGGGGAGTGGCAGGGCTGGGGCAACGGCGTGCTTGCCCACAGAGAGGGCTCTGAGTGCCACCTCTGGCACCCATGCCATAGGTTCGCCACCACTGATTTAGGGGTTCTCTTGATCATGATGGCAGTAGATGAGGAGGAGGAGGGAAGGGAGGGAGGGATGAAAACATTGAGGAGACAGGAGGCAAGCAGCTCAGTGGGATTTCAATAGGATATTTGTAGCTGAGGGTTGAACTGTGGGGTCCTTGGTACTTTCTGAGCTTTGGTTGTTTTCTTGAAGACGTTTCATTACCCAACTAGGTAACATCATCCGTATTAGTAGGGAATGAGGTTTCCTCTCATTTTACAAAGTACTGGCTTGCCCTGTCTTGGGGATTCCTTGATTGGGTTATTTACTGTTAAGCTACCTGGCAGTTCTTTAATTGAGTATTGTTTGCTTCTTGATTGTTAGTCTGCTGTTAAATCTTCGTGTTAATCTGTGCTCATCTGGCTGTTGTCGAGAAGGTTTTTTTGTTTCCTCTCTGGCTTTTTGATTGTCTCTTTTGAAAGGTATGTAGGTGTTGTTTATGTCTGTGTGCCTGTTGATGGCGAATTTGCCTGAGTGCCAGGATTTCAGGAATTTTCTAGCAGTGGGATTTGCTATGATGGAACACTGGTCTTGGCAGCCGATGGGAGAGAAAGCCCTAGGGCAGGGGTAGGCAACCTTGGCTCTTTTATGACTTGTGGACTTCAACTCCCAGAATTCCTGAGCCAGCCATGCTGAGGGGAAAGGGAGAGATTTCCAAGCTGAGCCATGCTGGCTCAGGAATTCTGGGAGTTGAAGTCCACGAGTCATAAAAGAGCCAAGGTTGCCTACCCTTGCCCTAGGAAGATGGACGGGGGGGCAGTTTTCCCTTACTTCTCCTTTAAAACCAGTCCGCCATTGCTGAAGTTTTGTTTCAGCCAAAACCCAGAACACACATACACACACACACAAATCCACAGCAAGTTTTTAAGAAGGCAATGTGGGTGTTTTTGTTAGATTCAAAACAATACACATTTTCTATTTTGAACATGTCCTCAGTACTCAGATAGGGTNGGGGGGCAGTTTTCCCTTACTTCTCCTTTAAAACCAGTCCGCCATTGCTGAAGTTTTGTTTCAGCCAAAACCCAGAACACACATACACACACACACAAATCCACAGCAAGTTTTTAAGAAGGCAATGTGGGTGTTTTTGTTAGATTCAAAACAATACACATTTTCTATTTTGAACATGTCCTCAGTACTCAGATAGGGTGTGGGAAGAGGCTAACAATGGTGATCTCTTAGCGATGCTAACATATTCTCGGGAGGGATTCTTTTTAGACTGCTCACCTGAAAGGTCTTTGTATCTTCCATTGATGAGCTTCACAATATCCTCAATGCAATTCTGAGCGGATGATGGCTTCTGACGAACCTAGAATGATTTAAATTTTTTCAAAAGGCATTCAAAAATCCCTTCAGGTCGTTTAAGCCTTACATACATTTAAAATTAAAAACAGCCTCTGCGTATGGAACGTGGAGGCCATCAGTTCTAAGTCAGTATTTTCCAGCCTTGGCAACTAAGATGGGCGGACTTCAACTCCCAGAATTCTCCAGCCAGTCGGCTGGCTCTGGAATCCTGGGAATTAAAGTCCACCAAATTTGAAGTTGCCAAGGTTCTGAAACACTGTTCTAAGTAAATAACAGTAATGAAAGCACAAGGAAGGACAAATGAGTGATCTCCAGACTTGAGTTCCAGCAATCCTAGACACTTTTCCAGAAGATATAGGGGCAAATTAGGATATATTTTAGTAATTTAAAATGGGGTGGGGAAACCAACGTAGCAGAAGTACCTCGTAATAGAGATTGGGTCGGTTGAAGGACGCCGTGAAGGTGATGCATTTTGGCACACAGAGGATGTTCTGCGCATCACGCAGCACATGTCCCGTTGCGGTTGCAGTCAATCCAATCAAGGGCGCGTTGGGAAACTGCCGTTTTAAGATCCCAAGCAACTTGTAATCTGGATGTGTAAGAGAAGAGCAGAGATGATGCATTACATCACTGATTGTGGGCCACGTTCGGTGTAGAGATTTAAGGCACAAAGCTAGAAATCAGGAGATTGTGAGCTCATGTCTCGCCTCTGGCATGAAGCCAGCTGGTTGGCTTTGGGCCAGTCCCTCTCAGTCAGCCCTAGGAAGAAGAAAGTGTTGTGATTCCTCGCCAGCCAGTGGACCCGGCAGCTGAGTCTGAGAAATCAGATGAGGAGGAGGAGGGGCCTGGAGTGACATCAGAGTCAGAGGAAGGCTCTGAGGAGCTCCAAGACTTTCAGTCGGCCGAGGAGCCTGGCCCCTCTACTCGCGCTCAGGCTGAGACACAGCTGTGCTGGGAGCCTGAGTTGGACAGTGATGAAGAACAGCTGGGACAAATCCAGGATGCACGAAAGCGCAGGCAAGAGAAGTGAGTAGGACAGAGGAATACAATGGGGCAGCTCCAAAGGCAAAGGAGAAGGCATTAGGAAGCCACGCCTTGGCTGAATTATAAAAGGGAACATGTGGGAGGTGCTGGTTGCCAAAGGCAACTGTTGGTGTTGAGGATCAAGTTTCTATGGACTGTGTTTGTTTGCCTTGGACACTGACTCAGGTCCGTGAGAATAAAAGGGGTTGGTTTTTTCTTGCGGTTCCTGCCTGTTTCTTGGAAGAAGGATTTCTCCTTGTGAGCATAACAAGGACTCACGTAGGCTGGGACAGAACAGAAAGCAATGGAAAAGCATTTCTGAAAATGTCGCCAACATTTTTCTTTTGAGTGGAAAATTGCCCTACAACTAACTAAGATAAAAAGTTTAGGATAACGGGGAGAGAGGGGAAGAACAGCAATTCATTTGCTAGCAGAAAAAAAAATAGCAATTCTTCCTCTTTGGATTAAGTTTCTCCTGGGTAGATATACCAGGTCTGAAGTCATGTCCCCACTGGCTGCAGCAATGGACTTCGTCTACGGCAATCCGGGTCAGCTGTCCTGTTTGGTAAGCTTTTTCTAGCTTTGACATAAACATCTTGCTTTTCGCTATCTTCTCTGGGGTCACATAAAGAAGCTTCAGCTGCGAGTTGCGAGACAGCATTTCAGCATGAACCCACTTCACATGTTCCTGAGGGGGAAGAAAAGGAGATTGTTCAAGTCAGTTAGAAAATGCCAAGACCTGACTCAGTACGGATTCGTCTGTCACACATTTTGGTACAAAGCCACCTCAAACATTTACAAAGATGGTTTTCTAATGTTTACGTTGCAGTTCTTCCCAACTGAGGTGCAGAAAACCTGACAAAGGAGCATCATGCATCTTACTATGTATTGGTAATGTGCTAAAACAGTGTTTCTTCAAACTTGGCAACTTTAAGATGGGTGGACTTCAACTCCCAGTGTTCCTCAGGCAGCATGGATTGAAATCCACCCCTGAAGTTGTTTGAAACAGACTGTTAAACAGCAATCCAAATATTCATCCAAGTAGGATAAATGCTGTTCTGCTTTTTTTCCCCAAAAAGTGCCTAATTTAAGTACCTATTTCAGAGACGTGGTCCTTCATTCCAACAATTGTCAACACCAATTAAGATTGGCCATGCTGGCTGAAGAGTTTGGGACCCATTACAATGCATAATAGTTATTTGCTCCACTTTCCTGCTTTATCCAGCTCTCCCCACTACCCATATGCAATGAAGCATTGATATAAATCATTCCTTTTACAATCAGTCCTCAGTTTGTGCTTATTAGTCCCATCATTGTGACTGGAGTTTTCTAAGTTGTTGGGGTTTTAAGCTGAGTTGGTCCCAACTTTACTACCATTTTTATAATGATCACTAAGAAAATCACTATGATTGTTAAGCAAATTCTTCGTCATGAACCAAATGCTGCAGTTTAAAGTGTGAACCCATTCTTCCAAGCAGGTGTTTCTTGCTGGAAATCAGCAAAAAAGCTCACACACTGCAACCGTGTGACTGCAGGATACTGCAACTGTAGTAAATGTGAACTGCTTGCCAAGCACCCGCATTGTGATCACTTGATCATGGGGGTGATGTGATGTTATTAATGTGAGGACTGGACATTTTTCAGCACTGTTGTAACTTTGAACGGTTGCCAAATAACTGGTTGTAAGTTGAGAACAACCTGCACAAAGCTTATTTACAGTTCAAACTTTCAGCACTAACCATTCCAAATCAAAACCAAAAGCAGAAGATGCACCTTTTGACTTCTGGATTCTCTATTATCTGGGACACCAAGGCCATAGAAACAAATTCTGATTTGTCTGCCAGGTAAAAAGAGATCATATTTCCAAGTTGGAATTTTTCAATTAAGTCTATGGAGATTCTCAATCATCCAGATCATGGTTGTCCCAAAGGTTCTCTTCCAAAAGGCAACTGAACTTTGTTTTTTTCCCCTTGAAAATGTTTCACTTCTCATTCAAGAAGCTTCTTCAATTCTGAAGAACTGAAGTGAAACGTTTTCAAGGGGAAAAAAAAATCAAGAAAGTCCAGTTGCCTTTTGGAAAAGCATCTTTGGCTTTTCAATTAAGTGTTAAATCCAGTGCTGTTTGTTGTAGCCTCAACATATAGATCTTTTTCAATAGTATTCTTTTTTCTATGCCACTCTAGTGGCAAGACTCATTCTAATCAGCACAATCGCTCTCATTCACTAGAGCTACTGTTTTCAAAAACCAATATCTCTGGCAAGTAGTCATCTTGGCACCTAGCCCAGGGGTAGGCAACCTTGGCTCTTTTATGACTCGTGGACTTCAACTCCCAGAATTCCTGAGCCAGCTTGGCTGGCTCAGGAATTCTGGGAGTTGAAGTCCACGAGTCATAAAAGAGCCAAGGTTGCCTACCCTTGACCTAGCCATACCTTGCTACTGGAAGCATTCAGTAAAGTTGCTGATACACCCAGCTGTTCCAACATCATTAGCTGATCCTCCATAAGGGAGATGAGAGGACAGATCACAAGTGTGAAGCCTGGAACAAAAAGAAATCAAAAAAGAATTAAACAAAAAGAATTAAAGTCATTGGAAAAATGCATTTTCTTTGTTGGCACGTTTTCATTTAACAGAAGAAAATGTAATGCTGCAGAAGGAAAGCTGAGGGGTCCTTGATGCTGCCTAGGTTTGGTTGTTTTCTTGCAGATATCTCATTACCCAAACTAGGTAACATCATCAGTGCTAATAAGTAGTGCGGTTTGCTCTGTTTATATTTTAATGGCTTGTTGCACTAGAATTGCTTAACACGTGCCTGGCTGAGGAATTCTGGGAGTTGAAGTCCACAAGTCATAAAAGGGCCAAGTTTGAAGACCCCTGGCTTAACACTTATCCCAGTGGTGGCGAACCTATGGCACGCGTGCCAGAGGCGGCAGTCGGAGCCCTCTCTGTGGGCACACACATCGTCGTCCCAGCCCCGCCTCCCCTGGCAGCCCCCTCACCAGCAGCCCCACTGGAGGAGAGTCGCCCCCAGGTGCGGCCCACACGGAGCAGCGCAGCCAAGGACATAGCCGGGCAGCAGGGACAAGACTCCGCCCTCGCACCCCATAGCATGCAGATGATGCTGTGGGGTGTGGGCGGAGGGCGTGGCTGCCATGGTGCTGCAGGGCTGCCTGGGCGATATGCTGCGGTGGGCCATGGAGGCGGTGCGTGGCCCTGTGGGCAGGTGGGGCAGGGGGCGGGCGGGGGCGGAGCAGGCAGGGCAGGAGGCAGAGCTGGGGTGAGGGGGGCGTTGGGCACTTGGTCTCTAAAAGGTTCGCCATCACTGACCTATCCTATCAGCAGATGGAAGTTAATTATTTGGAAAGAAAATATTTTATGTTTGTCCTAGGTTGTCTGAAGAGCTTATAGGTTGGGAAAGGCTGTTAGAACATTATACAGTATGAATCCATTACTTCTTACTGACTTCAACCAACAACAGTTGCTGGAGTTACAAAGCCCAGGTACTTACCCGGAGAACCCTCTGCTGGCAACTGATAACACAGGCTTTTCCCCCCTCCAGTAGGCATGACAAGGAATACATCTCTGCCTGCCATTGTTGCATTAATTGTCTCCAGCTGCAAGGGCCTAAAACTCTGGAGGCCAAAGCTCTTTTGTAACACATCCCTTATCTTTGTGGACCACGGAAAGTCTGTGAAAAGAACATTTAAAAAGAACTTTGAGGTGCCTTTGAGTATAGAAAGACAGTTAAAGGGCTTTTCCTGCGAAGGGGAAACAATGAACCAAATTTTATAAGTTTTCCATTTTCTAAATCGAAAATACCCTACTGAGATCACTCAGCTGGAAAACCTCAACCAGAGAACAAGAGGAAGAACTACTTGCTTTTCCACCTCCATTTTTCTCTCCTTTACAAGCAACATCTTCATTGTGCAGCAGACACAAGAATCAAAAGCCAGCATGCCCTTTTTTGAAAAACCAACTACGAGCAAGTGAACTACAGCCAACTTCTTTTGAACTAAATGAGCATCCAACTGGTGGTTATTTGTGTGTCAAAATGTTATGACGGCTTAATATAGCAGTGAAGAATCTTCCCCAAATTTAAATTTGGAACTATGCATGTAGTATGATTACGGACAGCATGCAGTAAAGGAACTATGCTTTCACCCCATTTAATTGAAAAACAGATGTACATAAAATTAACAGCCATTGCACTTTAATAGCAGTGATCATCTTTTGAATATTGAATGTAATGTTGATTAGGTCACTGTTTGACTTAAATGGCAACATAAAGATTCAGAGCTTGCAAGACCTTCTTTGTTCCAGTCCTCAGTTGCTGATTCAGTCTCTTTGCTGCTCCCGCTTTCTGTGTCAGACAACTGTGTTATTTTCTTCTTCAGGACGGTCTTCTTTTGAATTAGTTGTTGCTGATGTTCAAGAAGTTCTTGAATCTGGATCTCCAACGCTTGCAGTTCATCGTCAACAGAAACCAGCTCCTCCTGCAGCACTGAAGTAGGGAAAAATCGCAACATTTTTTTCCCCATTTGGCGGGAAATTAATACACCCTGGATACAATACAAGGAATTATCATTCTTTCTCTTATGCTTGCTCCAATCAAGCCTCTAAAGCAGTGGTTCTCAAACTGTGGGTCGGGACCCCATTTGGGGTCGATCGACCATTTCACGGGGGTCGCCAAGCAAGGCTGTCCGCCATTTTTTTGTCCGCCATTTTTCCCCCTTTTCCGGCGGGTGCCTTACCTCCCTTGGGCTGGGCCAGCTGGTGGTCGGCCTGCTCCGTCTCTGCCGCTTGCCAGCTACGCCTCGGCCGGCACAGGGGGCGGAACCACGCATGCGTGGCACTCCCGGGCAGGGAAAGTCCTCGACTTACGACCGGTTTAGTCCTCGACTTACGACCGGTTTAGTCCTCGACTTACGACCAGTTGGGGTCGCGGCATGAGAACCACTGCTCTAAAGCAGCTCTAAAGACATGCTTCATTATGACTAAACTTATCCATCGTGATATCCAGCATGGCCTCTTCTCTCCAAACTAAAAGCTAATTTAGCCCAAAAACCAGAAGATCTATAAAACATGTCCACTGCACCGTCATGGCATTCCCATTTCTCTTCTGGATAATATATATTATCCCGGACGAACCGCCCTGCAAACGAACACGGCATCTCCCATGGGAAGAGGAGGGGAGGGAGACCAATGCTGCCCCGCTTTAGGAGCAGTCACACGCTCTCGTGCAGCCACTTTGTGGATGAACGAAGGGGTCCCAGCAGAAAGAAGGGGGGGGGGATGGGAAGGACGGGAAGGACGGTTCAGAAGGAGGGGAGGGGGAAAGAACAGGTAGAGAGGGGGTTGCAGTTGCAGGGCAAGGTGGGGAGCAACGTAGGGAGGAGGAGGGGAGGGAGCAATGAGGAGAGGAGGGGAGGGAGAGGAACACTGCCCCGTTCTAGGGGCGGTTCCACGCTCGCGTGCAGCCGCCTTGCAGACGCAGGAAGTGGCCTTGGCGGGGAGAGAAAGGGGGGAGACGGAGAGCAGGGGAAATACGGAGAAGGCAGAGGGGGGGGGAAAAGGCCGAGAGTTGCGGCTGCAGGGCAAGGTGGAGAACAACGCAAGGGCAAGTGTGTGCCCCCGGCTAGTTAATGGTGGTGAAGAAAGGAGGGCGACATCGGTACCTGGGGGGGGCGTGGCTGCACGTTTACCGGGTGTGGAAAGGGAGAAGGAGTACCGAGCGGTGCAGATCGAGGAAAAAACAGGAAGGAAGAAGGAGAGAGGGCGAGGGGAATAGCGGTGGCAAGTTGTGCAAGGGTAAGAACAGCGCAGGTGAATTTGTTAACAGAACAAAAACGGGGTCAGAACGGCGATTGGCTGACGGAGTCCCATGGTAGCGTCCATGGGCCGGGTGCAAAGGTGGTTTGATCATAAAAGTGTGCTCCCATTGACCTACATAGATCCCTGAAGATGCCGGCAGTGAGCCGGTGAAAGCTTGGATCCTAATTTATTAAAACTTTTATAGTTTTAACTTTTCCTGGTGTTCACTTTTGTTTATATTTTTACCATATATATATATATATATATCTCCTGCTGTAATAAAGTATTTTAGAAGCATGAGTTACCTGAAAGAGTGGTTGACATCGCCTTTAAAGTGCTTACTAACAAATATTGATCAAAGCAATGCTCCAACAGTTTCTTCCTGAAAAAAAATAATAATAAGTTTTTCAAAAACGGGCTGATTGAATGACTTCAAGAAAATATCTTGGACTGACTTTTTAAAAAGGGGTGTCTACAGATGACAGGAGCGTGGTCGGCAATATATCAACAAGTGTCCGAGTTCAAAATGTTTAGCCTTTTGAGAAGTGAACTGTCCTTTGAGAGAAATCGTCTAGTTTGTCTTTAAAAATGATCTCCAAGGATAACACACTATCTAAGACTTACATGGGAAAACAAGAATTTCTATCGGTGCTGGAAAGAACCAAAATACTTCTCCAGCACAGTTTCAATCAATTTATTATTACAGCCAAAGGCCAACACATAAATTAAACATTCAAATAAAACAAAACTAAACAGAACCAACACAAGAAGACATAGCAATATACTACCATTAATGATATAATCAATGGATGACCAAGGTCTACCTAGTTTTACAGACAGTATAAAAAAAACTATTCAAATGGTCACAAAAAAATTTCAAATGGTCACTAAACAAAGGGTTGTTAGCTGAGGACTACTATTATTCTATGCTAAAACAGGATGAATAAAGTGCTAGTATTGGACCATATTTGTGTTTAAACTCTGTTCAATGGGCATAGTATCCTGAGTTCCACTTACAACTCATTAAGTTCAGCAGGTTGACAGACATCATGTAATCCTTAAGATCTCCAACATGCCACTGGTCCTCAGGAAGGAATACATTTTACTCTGCCCTGAACTCTGTGGAAAAGAGCAATAATAGTTACTATATAGCTTTTTTCATTTTAAAGGCGCTTTACTTTTTTTTTAATCTACAGATTTTAAACTAAAAACAAAGACTATGGTGCAAAGACTGTAAGAAAACATTCAAAATGGACAGAAATGCAATACCTTTTATAAGGTAAGGACCAATTCAGGAATCCTAAAATAGCAACCAAGCTTACAGTTTCTCCTGAAATATGCGCTCACCTGAATATCAGGCCGAGCAGAGAAGTTTAAAAATTTGGCACATTGTCAACACTGGAAGATGGATGGTTTGATTGGATTAAACTCTTCTATGAGCTATGCAGGTTTTAATTTTTTTTTAGTAATGTTGAGACAAAAGCAGATGTAAAAGATAATTATAATAATAATAAAGTTGGAAGGGACCTTGGAGGTCATCTAGTCCAACCCCCTGCTCAGGCAGAAAGCCCTATACTAGTGATGGCGAACCTTTTAGAGACCGAGTGCCCCAAAACCACCCCACCCACTGACCCGCCCCCACTCTGCCCTACCCTCACCCGTGCGCAGGGCCACACACCGCTTCCACGGCCCGCTGCAGGAGATCGCACAAGTAGCCCTGTAGCACCATGGCAGCCACGTCCTCCGCCCGCACCCCGTAGCATCATCTGCGTGTGACGGGGCTTGTCCCTGCTGCCCAGCTGCCATGTTCTTGGCTGCGCTGCTCCGCACGGGCTGCACCCAGGGACAATTCTTCTCCGGGGGGCTGCTGGTGAGGAGGGGGCCATGGGGGAGGCAGGGCTGAAGCGACAGCGTGCGTGCCCACAGAGAGGGCTCTGAGTGCCGCCTCTGGCACGCATGCCATAGGTTCGCCACTGCCCTATACCATTTCAGACAAATGGCTGTCCAGTCTCTTCTTAAAAACTTCCAGTGTTGGAGCATTCACCGCTTCTGGAGGCAGGTTGTTCCACTGGTTAATTGTTCTCACTGTCAGGAAATTTCTCCTTAATTCTAGGTTGCTTCCCTCCTTGGTTAGTTTCCATCCGTTGCTTCTTGTCCTGCCTTCCGGCGCTTTGGAAAATAGCTTGACTCCCTCTTCTTTGGGGCAGCCCCTGAGATATTGGAAAACTTCTAATTCCTAGATCTGTTTTCTTTCTTTTATGTAATCTATTGTGGCCACTAGAGAGCAGCATACAGTCTGTTCAGTTCATCCTTTTGGCTCAACTCTGGGAGTTGAATTCCACACATCTTCAAGTTGCCATGGTTAAGAAACATTGCTGTGGATCATTTTTTTAGGGGAGGGTGAACCTTCGAGTCAGCGTTGACTCCTGGCAACTGCCTGGATAAGTCCCTGAAGTTTTCTTGACAAGATTTCAGAAGTGATTTGCCACTGCCTACTTCCTAGGACTGAGAGTGAGTGACTCATAGCAACCATTGAAACAAAGACAAGCCAATATAAAGAAGGAAATAACAAAGATGCAGCCATCAGCACGTCGCAAAACAAAACCCTTTATTTAAGAAATAAATCTTTTTAAAAAATCTCCAGATTGAAGAGACGACACTCCAGAAGACAGGCTTAAGATACAGAAGGATCTGGACAGACTGGAACACTGGGCGCTATCTAACAAAATGAAATTCAATGGTGAAAAAAGCAAGGTTCTACATTTAGGCAAGAAAAACCAAATGTACAGGTATAGTTTGCTCAACAGTAGTAACTGTGAGAGGGACCTCGGAGTCCTAGTGGACAATCATTTAAATATGAGCCAGCCGTGTGCTGCAGCTGCCAAAAAGGCCAACACAGTGCTAGGCTGCATTAACAGAGGGATAGAATCAAGATCACGTGAAGTATTAATACCACTTTACAATGCCTTGGTAAGGCCACACTTGGAATACTGCATCCAGTTTTGGTCACCACGATGTAAAAAAGATGTTGAGACTCTAGAAAGAGTGCAGAGAAGAGCAACAAAGATGATTAGGGGACTGGAGACTAAAGCATATAAGGAACAGTTGCTGGAATTGGGTATGTCTAGTTTAATGAAGAGAAGGACGAGGGGGGACATGATAGCAGTGTTCCAATATCTCAGGGGCTGCCCCAAAGAAGAGGGAGTCAAGCTATTTTCCAAGGCGCCTAAAGGCAGGAGAAGAAATAACGGGTGGAAACTAATCAAGGAGAGAAGCAACTTAGAACTAAGGAGAAACTTCCTGACAGTGAGAACAATTAACCAGTGGAACAACCTGCCTCCAGAAGCGGCGAATGCTCCAACATTGGAGGTTTTTAAGAAGAGACTGGACAGCCATTTGTCAGAAATGGTATAGAGTTTCCTGCCTGAGAAGGGGGTTGGACTAGATGACCTCCAAGGTCCCTTCCAACTTTATTATTATTATTATTATTATTATTATTATTATTATTATTATTATTATTATTATTATTATTATTATTATTATTATTATTATTATTACTACTATTATTATTATTACTTGCATACAAGTTTGCCCCTAATATTGTATTCATTAGAGGAATTTCATCAGATCCCCGTCTTCTGAAGTTTCTTGCATTCCCTTCCAAAAACAACTGTGGTTTTTTTCAGCACCACATAAAGACTTCCTGAAACCATGCAATCGTGTCAGATTTGTTCCAGATAATTTCACATGCAGAAGCTCCTTCCCCAACATTAGCTTTCTAGGTTGATGGGGGGGGGGATGAAGTACTGTGAATTCCCCACTCTGTCCATGCTCTATAGTGGATCAGCTCGGATATAAATTTGGCATTTGAATAAGAGCAGCAAAGCTCACAACAGCTACACCTATGGAATTTCTGCTTTTTACCTAGCATTTCAAAGTAGAGGACCTGCTTCCACATCAGAATGGAACTTCTATCCAGAAATGTACTGACTTGAAATCTCAACCTGTTTTTTTGCAGCACCAGTGCTAACTGGGAGTTTGCTTCCAATTATGGAAAGCAAGCACTTTTTCATGGACTTTTTAAACTGAACTAAGTTTACCAAATATCCTCTTCTGTAAAAACAAAAAAATAAAAAACACCAGCCTTGCCCTCATGGCTCACATCACAGTATCACTGCCAAAGCTTTCAGAGAATCTTTAGGACTGGAGTTTCTAGGTAAGATATATCTGCCTTGAACAATCACACCGTTCTGTCATCATGAGTCGTCATATCAGTCTCGTGTGGGACAAAGAACAGACTTTTGCAAGATTACATGATACTTCATGTAATATTTGGTGAACCAGCCTCTAGAACAGCTTATCATAGTTTCCTGAAGATAAGCGAAGCTTTACAAATCTTAGTCATGGCTCTCTATGACTAAGTTCTGATTCAAATCTGCACTTGTGACTTTGGCAACTAGAAAATATATTTAGTTTCAGCAGGAAAAAAACAAAAACAAATCACCACTTCCCTCTCCCTTCTATTCCACTCCAGCAGGAACCCTGGCTGTTCATATACCTTTATTCAGTTCCAAACCTAGTAGCTTTATTTCCACGTCATGCGTAAACAAGGTGGATTCGGGGAAAATTCAGTAAGCCATGCTTAGCTTAAGTTAAGCTAAGCGTGTTGTATGAACACAGCGTTTCCGAAACAAGAGGTGTTTGGCTGGATGTTGCTCAGTTAACACCCCTCTGAAGGAGATAGGAAGTTAGTATGAAATATAAATAAATTTTAAAAAATCACTAGACTAAAATAACTCGCTTGCAGGATATATTTTCTCTCTCTCTTTTGTAAAATAACACTGGGTCACAGGGTGGCATAAACCCCTCCCCCTTTATTGCTTTTTCCTTGCAACATAGGGTAACAGTCCTCATTGCAAGACAGCCATCAATCAAGTCCTCCATCTTCATTCCAACCTACCTCACAGGGCTGTTGTGGGACAAATGGGAAGAAGGAACACTCACTTGAAATTCTTGACAAAAGGAAGGATATTAATCCAAAAAATACATACCTCCTTCTCTTGGGGGAAAAAAATATTAGTTTGTTTCTCAACCTTGGCCACTTTAAGATGCATGGATTTCAATTCAATGGTTGGGAAATTCTGGGAGTTGGAAGTCCACATGTCTTAAAGTGACCACTGGCCTAGATAATCACAGATAGTCCTCAACTTACAACAGTTCATTTGGTGACCATTCAAAGTTACAACAGAAAAAAGTGACTTATGACTATTTTTCACACTTA
>NW_015389504.1:50789-60368 GCF_001527695.2 Protobothrops mucrosquamatus
TAGTCCTCGACTTACGACTGGTTTAGTCCTCGACTTATGACCAGTTTAGTCCTCGACTTACGACCGGTTGGGGTCGCGGCATTAAAAAGGTTGAGAACCACTGTTAACTAGCTTAACGAACGCAATGGTTCATTTAACAACGGCGGCAAGAAAAGTCGTCAAATGGGGCAAAAACTCGCCGAACAAATTTCTCACTTAGCAACATAAATTTTGGGCTCAATTGTGGTTATAAGTTGAGGACTGTATTTATCAGCTTCTCCTTCCTTCCGCCTCGCAGAATTTAGAAGCGCTTTATAACAGGCGTCCTCGACCTGGGCAACTTTAAGACTTGTGGACTTCAACTCCCAGAATTCCTCAGCCAGCTTTGCTGGCTGAGGAATTCTGGGAGTTGAAGTCCACAAGTCTTAAAGTTGCCCAGGTCGAGGACCCCTGCCTTACAAGACTATAAAAGAGCGGGAAAACAACACCTGGGGGGGGCATTGCAGGATTGTAGTAATCTCCCATTCTCACAGACTCCGCCCATAACGTCCCTCCCGAAGCGGCCCCGGGCCTCGACCCAACCCCCTCACCTTCCCCTTCCCTTTCCCCCAAATGACGAACCTCTCTCTCCGGCTCTCCCTTGCTCCCCGCTTCCAGAAAGCCCAGCCGGCATCTCGGCCCCGCCCCTTCCGTTCTCCCCTTTTCCGGCCTGCCCTAGCCAATCCGCTCGCGCTCCTTGGCTCGCGCTTTACCGCTCGGCCACCTCAGCGCCGCCGAGGCCCCGCCCCCTCGGCGGCCGAGAGGGAAAGGAAGCCGAGTAAGGCGGGCGCTGATTGGCTCGGCGCTCTGGCCCCAATGGGATGGCGTTTTGGATCGTGGCGGCAGCGGGCGCCTCGGCGGCAGGAGGAGGAGGAGGAGGAGAGGCGGGTCGGCAGCCGAAGCCGGGTAGTCAGGGGGGCTGCGTGTTTCCGGAGGACGTGGCGAACGGCTCCTGAGGCGGCTCCGGCTCTTTCTCTTCGGTTCTTTGTCCGGCTGGCGCGGCTTTTACCGACATCATGATTTCCCTCACAGATACGCAGAGTGAGTGAATGGGGTGGGTGGGTGGGGGGGAAGCGCCGGAGGGGGGGGGAGCGGAGCGGAGGCCAAATATTGCTGCTTTCTGTGGTAACGATTGTTGGCATTATCATCCCCCTTTGCATCCTCCTTCCTGGCTTCGTCTTCCTCGCTCTGTTTCACGACCCCGTAATTGCTCTCCTACGAGGGATTCTTTAATATTAGTGTTAATAATTTTAGCAGCGCCTGGATTGGGCTTGGAATGGGAGACATACACACACACACACAGGAGAGAAGCACCTGTTTCGAAGGGTGTATACACACACACACACACACACACACGAGAAGCACCTGTTTGAAGGGTCCCCTTCTGGGAAGCTGAAAAATGCAATTAATTCAGCAAGAGTTGAACTCGGCTTCAGGGCAGTGTGTGTGTGTACTTATATTATATTATATTAATTATATTATATTATATTATATTATATTATATTATATTATATTATAAAATTATATTTATTATATTATTTTATATTATATTATATTTATATTATATTATTAATTATATATTTACACACACACATATATATATACACGCACATACACATATATACATATATATATATATATGTAAGTCTTTGGATATTCGGGTTTTCTCCCGCGTAGAATTGGAAGTGTCTTGGCGACGTTTCGACGAAGACACTTCCAATTCTACGCGGGAGAAAACCCGAATATCCAAAGACCTACATACAAACACCCGCGAAAACCTCAGAAAACATACATACATACATACATACATACATACATACATACATATATATATATATATACACACACACACACACACACACACACGATCGTCAACATGATCGCCAACATCCAATAACGGATATGGCACAAGAAGAAGAAGAATATACATATATATATACATACATTGTTATGATTTGCTACTCCTGCAATTGTTATTTTGGGGGTAGGAGACTGTTTCACAACCTCTCAGGTGGTGGTATTATTATTCCTACCGCTGTTCTTCTACCCTGGTCCTATTATAAAAAGTAGAGGTAGTGGCTTTTATAGGAAATTATCAAGCAATGCTTTAATGGCAGGGCACCTAAGATACTATTCTCCACCCTGGGGGCCCTCCAGCTCTGTTGGATTTTCACAGGTGCATTTAGGATGTGAAACCCGTATTCATTTGGCAGTCTGTGGATTTAAGAAGGAAGGCCGGCATAAAATCATCCAAGCTGAGCTATCCGGAAAATTAGAATTATTTTTTTAAAGATAGAAAATGTTCCCTTGCCATATGTCAATTCCAAATAATCTGTGGTGTCCTTGAGCTTCATTGTTTGCTTGCAGACATTTTATTACCTAACTATGTAATGACAGGTGTGCTAATGAGTGTGGTGTTTGCTCTCTGTTTTTATACCCTAATCAAGGAACTACTAAAGTGAAAACCACACCCCTACCAACCCTGGCAGGGTAAGCTGCTGCATACCTCATAGCAAACCCCACACTCACTAGCCCTCCTGATGTTACATAGTTGGGTAATGAAATATCTGTAACCCAAACTCAAGAGCACCGGGGACTCCATTGTTCAACCCTGAGCCAAAAACTATTCTCTTCTATTGGAAAATAATCTGCACATCAGTGGTGGAATACATGGAATTTTCTGTATAATTCAAGAGTTGAATGATATGGGTTCATGCAGCCTTGTTTTACAATCCATTAAAATGTTTGCATTTAGCTTTCTGAAGGTTAGCAGAGGAGGGGTGCTAAGTTGTTTGACTAGGTGTAAAAGAAGCAATTTCCCACCTCTGCCAACCAATTATTTTGCCCCTGTGAAATAACTTCTCTCCTATGGCTACCAAATAAAGTGTTTAAATACAGAACTGCATTAAAGCCAGGCTATCATTTATTGCACATTTAAGTATTTGGTGTTATGGAGACTTTAATAAGGGAAAAACAGGTTTCTGCTTCCACAAATATTATAAAGTCTAAGCATAAAAGAGAGCTGGACCACTATGTGGCAGATTGAATGATCAATGGCTAATTGTCATGACTATACTATATCTAAAAGATAACTAGAATTTTGTAAATAAGAATTAACAATAAAATAATTTATCTCACACTTATTCTTTTTGTGAGTGCTCCAGGAATGCTTATTGAGTGAATGCTCAGAGAATTGATACTTTTATGATCAGCAGTCTTATTTAGAAGCAGCCTTTTTCATGTACCGTACGATAACTCATACCTCAGTTGGATAAATTAATGCTGCTTTGGTTAAGTTGTATATAATAAAATGATTTCATTATTACTCAAAAGTTGCACAAGAAAACGTTTAGCATGTTTACACAAGTAATGTAAATGAACATTATGCAATGTCATGGAACATACTTAAAGAAGCTAATTCATAATCGAGAGAATCAATTTAGTGCCAAATGTATTACAACTTTTAAAGCAAACTTTTTAAAAGTTATACAGAAATGTATTACGTGCTGGGGAACCTTTAAGCTGTTTTTTTAATCTATGTTTGAGGCATCATTATCTATGTTGCAATGTTTTGCCCCGTAGTAGTCCTCCTTTGCAGCTCCATTCTCCTGTACTGTCCCCATGGAGCAGTTAATTTTAAGCACTGAAGCAACTTTGCTGTTCACTCTTTTACTAATAGGTTAATGTCAAAAATTTGATACCTCTTTATATCCTCAATATGAATCTTTTTGTCAAAAACTGCAGCTTGATCTAAGTCACGACATAAAGTATAAATATCTTTTATTTCTCTCTTAATTTGCAGAAATATTCCATTGTTATGAAACAGTCCAGTTTCTGTTTGGTTGAAGTCCACTAAGCAAAATAGCTAACCTGGAGGATTTTATGTTGTCCAAAAGTGTCCCTAGATTATGCGCAGCTTAAATGAATTTTACTGAAACAATAATTCGTATATTCTTGAAGAATTAACAATTCCTGAACTTCAAAATCAGGTTTGAAGTTGACAAAGGAGAGAAAATGAGTCTGGCTGCATTTCTTTACTAAATACTAAAATAAAGCTCCTTTTCCTTAGCAGCCTGTCCAGTTTCTATATTAGTTGCAAAAGAAAGAAAGATTGCTTTGTTCCTCTTCTAGCTGTTTGTTCTCTCATTTGCCTGTGTGTACTTGCCTATCAAGCAGTTCCTGGACATCATATTAACTCTTAAAAATAAAATTGATACACCTTCATTATAACAGTGTACCCTGCTTAAGACTGCTGTCTGGAAAATTAAAATAATTTATAAATACTGTGGGGTCCTTGGTGCTCTCTGAGCTTGGCTGTTTTCTTGCAGATGTCTCATTACCCAACTACATAACATGATCAGTATTAGAAGGGAGTGAGGTTTTCTTTCTGTTTATGTACTAGTGGTTTGCCTTGTTTGTGGTGGTGTTTTTGGTGGTTCCTTGATTATGCTGTTGTCTACTGTTAGCATATTTTTCTGAGTTGGTAGTTCCTTCATTGGGGTATTGTTTACTACTACTCTGAGGTACAAATTTATAAATGTTTCAAGAAGGAATACAAAGTTTATCTTACTTTGTACTATTAATAAATCAATAAAGTAATATGTCATGGTCATTTTAATTGTAAGGTGTTTAGATAATGAATTGCAATGCTTCAATAGGTGGGCCAGATCTGTGTTGAAATCAAAGTACCATTTTTTAAAAGCAGAGATTTAATATTAGAATAAAACTGATGCTTCAGTTTATTTGGTAAAAAAAATTATCTCTATTTTATGCATTTAGTTAATCATGGGTCTATCCTTTTTTTAAAAAATACTGTTTGTGGAAGAAATAAAAGTAGATTCATGTCTATGGAGATTCTCAGTCATCCAGGTCATGGTTGTCCCAGAGGTGCTTTTTCAAAAGGCAACTGGACTTTCTTTTTCCTTGAAGACGTTTCGCTTCTCATCCAAGAAGCTTCTTCAGTTCTTCAGTCAGAACTGAAGAAGTTTCTTGGATGAGAAACGAAACGTCTTCAAGGAAAAACAAAGTTCAGTTGCCTTTTGAAAAAGCACCTGTGGGTGTAAGTAGATTTTTTTTTATAAAAAAAAAACTCTCAAAATTATGAGACTTCATCATGTACAGTGTGAACATTATCCTATTATGTTGGACTTTTGCAAAGTATTTGAAAGAAATAGTTTCAAAGATGCATTAGTGCAGTGGTTCTCAACCTGTGGGTCGGGACCCCATTTGGGGTCGATCGACCATTTCATGGGGGGTCGCCAAGCAAGGCTGTCCGCCATTTTTTTTGTCCGCCATTTTTTTTGTCCACCATTTTTCCCCCTTTTCCGGCGGGTGCCCAGCCCAAGGGAGGTAAGGCACCCGCCGGAAAAGGGGGAAAAATGGACAAAAAAAATGGCGGACAAAAAAAATGGCGGACAGCCTTGCTTGGCGACCAGCGCAGGGGGTGGAACCACGCATTCGCGGCGCTCCCAGGCAGGGAAAGTCCTCGACTTACGATCGGTTGGGTAGTCCTCGACTTACGACCGGTTTAGTCCTTGACTTATGACCGGTTTAGTCCTCGACTTATGACCAGTTTAGTCCTCGACTTACGACCAGTTGGGGTCGCGGCATTAAAAAGGTTGAGAACCACTGCATTAGTGCAAAACAAAGTTCATCTTTTTAAGGCACTCGTGTCTTTGTAGGGCTTATGTGGCTGCTTTGAACAGTGACAGCTGATACTAGAACTCAGCGATATATCTCCAGTTGTCTGTGCATGGGCAAAGAAGACTTCTGCTAAGATCAAATGGAGAAATGAATTGGCAGGAACAGCATTTTTTATAAATGCAATAAGTAACTTGTGGGAGAATGTGTTTATCAAATTTAATACTTCCTCATGAATTCTGCTTTGAATGGGAATTCTGGATCTCAGCACCACAAAGTGTTGGGAGTTTGTTTACTTTAGACAATTAGCAAATGTTTTAGAAACCTTACAGGAAAGCCTATTGTGGGAGACACACCTCCCCCTCAAAAAGGGAGAAGGACAGTTGTGACTGAAAATGTGACAGCTGAATCTATAATTCAACACTGTATCAAAAACTGGCTATTTCTAGAGACAAAATGCAGTTATCAAAACCAAAAATGTTCTTATAGTATAAGCCCCTTCAAAATAGCATGTTTCTCTTTCAAAAGCAGGCAAGTGTCAAGTTGTTTTTTTTAAATTGGAGCCAGTTTAAAAATGACCTTGGCAAATGTTGTAACTGTGTGTAAGGTTTTGTGGTTATTTTAACTTTATATTTTCTTGCTAACGCTCTGAGTAATTAATACTCCTTTTTTGTCTTACAGAAATTGGGATGGGTCTTACAGGTTTTGGAGTATTTTTTCTTTTCTTTGGAATGATCCTATTTTTCGACAAAGCACTTTTAGCTATTGGAAATGTAAGTAGTTTTGAATGAATAACATTTACACAGAATAATAGGATTCTGGAAGTGTCTATGTTTATCACAAACAATTCATGTGATTCCCCTCTGGCCAAATTCACACAACGGTCTAGACAGAAATGAGATTGGGTAGCTAGTGGTTCAGGAAGTTGTAGAAACTGGGACATAGAGGAGTCAGACCATTGTTGTTGTTTTAACCATTTAATTGTGTCCGACTCTTGGCAACTTTATAGGCAATTGCTACCCTGCCAAGCACAGCTTCTTTCAATTGTTTGATGTTCAACTTTGTAGCAGATTTGATGTTGTCAAGCCAGTGTGTTCTTTGCTTGGCCCTTCTTGTTCCACTAACCATATCTTAGCATCATTGTCTTCTCCAACGAATTTGCACGCATTTGCCTGGACAAAGTAAATCAGATGTAGTCTTATGATTTTAGTTTCTAGTGATGTATCTGGTTTTATACAATTTAACACCTCTCTGTTAGTTACTCTGGCCAGCACCACAGTTCAAAAGCATCAATTCTTTTTTTTTTATATAGGTTACCAGACCATTATATTAAGTTTTAATATGGTTTACAGGTAATCCTTGACTTAGGACCACAGTTGAGCCCAGGACAATTGTTAAGTGAATTTTGTCCCATTTTACAATCTTTCTTGCCACAGTTGTTAAGTGAATCACTGAAGTTGTTAAGTTAGGGGCTGGCTTCCCCATTGACTTTGCTTGTCAGAAGGTTGCAAAAGGTGATCAGATAACCCTGGGACACTGCAGCCGTCATAAATATGTGCCAGTTGCCAAATGTCTGAATTTCGATCACATGACATGGGGATGTTGCAACTGTCGTAAGTGTGAAAAATGGTCATAAGTCGCTTTTTTCAGTGCTGTTGTAACTTGGAATGGTCAATAAACAAATGATTGTAAGTCAAGGACTACCTGTACTTGTTTGGTTACAATCTGCTAGTTGAACAGGAATTGTGTTTTGCCAATATATGTTTAGTGTTCAATGTGTTGTTTTAATCTAGACTTCTGTTCAGGGGAGGAGACAAAACTGAACATTAAAATACAACATTGTGAGAAATGTCATCCAGTGAGATATTCATTACTTAATTGATACATTTTATTACTAGTTGTGTATAATAATTATTCTGGGGATGAAAGTTTTGTACATGCCTATTTATTACCATATTTAATCCTTAGCAATTTAGGCATGAAAATCAGCTGGGTGACTTTGGTCCAGCCCCTCTCTCTCAGCCCAAACCACCTCACAGGGCGGTTGTTATGGAGAAAATAGGAGAAGGAAGGAGTATTAGGTATGTTCACTGCCTTGAGTTATTTAGAATTACAATAAAGGCGGTATAAAAATACGAGGGCAATTCGGAAATAAACCTCCGTCTGGTTATCAATGACAGACACTCGCAGATACAGAACTTTTATTATGCACATTAGAAAACTACAACATTACTTTTCAACATAATCGCCATTCAGATTGAGGCACTTGTCATAGCGTCTTACAAGATTTGAAATTCCTTAGTAGTAGTTGCTTGGCGCCAAATCTGGGCTATGGGGGGGGGCGGTGGTCAAAAACATCCCAAGGGAACTGCTTCAAAAGTTCTTGGGTGCGTCTAGCGGTGTGCGGGCAACCATTATCGTGAACCAACACCACACCGGAAGTGGTGCCATAGAAAATCCCGCCAAAGGTGAAGATGTCAAAGGAGTACTGCTAGTGAAGCTCATGGAGTGTGGTTTGACCATCAGTTCAGAAGTCTAGTGTGAAACGTTACGGAAACTCAAGACGAGCCATCCATAACAAGCGTCAGGGCATGCTGACTTCCGGTGTGGTGTTGGTTCACGGTAATGCTCGCCCGCACACCGCTAGACGCACCCAAGAACTTTTGAAGCAGTTCCGTTGGGATGTTTTTAATCACCACCCCCTCATAGCCCAGATTTGGTGCCGAGCGACTACCGTTAAGGAATTTCAAACCTTGTAAGACGTTATGACAAGTGCCTCAATCTGAATGGCGATTATGTCGAAAAGTAATGTAATAATGTTGTAGTTTTCTAATGTGCATAATAAAAGCTCTGTATCTGCGAGTGTCTGTCGTTGATAACCAAACAGAGGTTTATTTCCGAATTGCCCTCGTAAACATTCCTCTCTAATATATCACGTTAGTAGTACCCCTACGTGTTTATACTGTAAATTGTTTATCTTCCTTCACAAACAGTGGTGTTTTGGGTTGTGCCAACATTGTAGAAGATACCTTTAAGACACTCCTGTTTTCTTCAATAGCAAGTTGGTATAGATCAGGGGTAGGCAACCTTGGCTCTTTTATGACTCGTGGACTTCAACTCCCAGAATTCCTGAGCCAGCATGGCTCAGCTTGGAAACCTCCCTTTCCCCTCAGCATGGCTGGCTCAGGAATTCTGGGAGTTGAAGTCCACGAGTCATAAAAGAGCCAAGGTTGCCTACCCCTGGTATAGATGTTTTGCGAACATTTATATTGAATCTGAACATTTTCTCTATCAATATTTCCTAGGTGGGGACCTATATTTAAATATGTTTTGTTTTCATTTTGGCAGGTTTTATTTGTGGCTGGGCTGGCTTTCGTGATTGGTTTAGAAAGAACTTTCAGATTCTTTTTCCAGAAACACAAAGTGAAAGCCACCGGGTTCTTCTTGGGTGGTGTATTTATCGTTCTTATTGGCTGGCCTCTGATAGGAATGGTCTTTGAAATTTACGGCTTCTTCCTCTTATTCAGGTAAGTTCTTCTTACACATTTGTATTTTTATTTATTTATGTATCAAATTTATTAACCCCCCCATCTCTCTCACAGGGTGACCATTTAATTTCGGCTCCAGTTACGCTTTTGGTTGGCTGTCACTGAAAAATTACCAGATTCTGCCTGAGGAGTTTTATTAGACATTCATGATTTCAGATATGTGAAGAATAGTGCTTGAAATCTCATTTTAAAAAATACTTAGCTACTAGCGATGATGAAACTTCTAAGACAAGGAAAAGCAAAAAATAGATAGAAATGTGGAAGAGAGCAAGCTTTTTACTAGCAATCAATTCTAGCACAGAATTGCATTTTATGGTAAGAACAGGTTGTTTCTCTCCCATTGCACTGTTGGCGATATGAGGGGGGGGGGGGG
>NW_015389504.1:63708-91948 GCF_001527695.2 Protobothrops mucrosquamatus
TCTTAGTACTTAACCAGCCCGTTTTACATGTCCTTAAATTTGTATCTATAAAAATTGTGTGTGGATTTTCAGAATAACAGTGTTCACACAATACATTATTTAAGAAGTCTCCTCCCCAAAGCTGTAGTCGATAGTGGCTTCTTAGCAGATAGTTGCAGCTCATGTAAGTGGTCCTGCCCATATTTGTTTAAATGTTTCTATCACCCCCGTGAGAAGCAAGAAAACTAGTGAGGAAGCATGTAAGTCTGTACAGGTAGTCCTCACTGTCTGACCACCGTCAAGAGCCAGCAACTTTGTTGCTAAGCACTGCACCGTGACATCGTGTGATGGCACCAACTTATGACATCAGTTCCTGTTGCAATCAATGAGTGACTCATCATAGGATGATGTCACATGACCATAACTTGTGACTTCCTGCCAGCTTCCCTATTGACTTTGCTTGTTGGAAGCCAGCTGTGAAAGTCGCAAATGGTGATCACATGACCACAGGAGGACCATTGTAAGTGTGCACCGGTTGCCAAGCATCCAGATTGCGGTCATGTGATCACAGGGACGCTGTGATGTCCACAACTGGACATCTCTATTGCCATTGCAAATTTGAACGGTCACTGTATCACTAACTACCTGGAATATGTAAAGGCTTGGAGATGGGTACAGTCTTCATTCTGAAAGAGGAGAATGTATGTGATATGAGGAATTATATATGTCTTCATATAAAAAATAAGGAATTGTTTTCTTGACTCTTAGAAATGTGTAAAGGGCGCCTATTTGGAAAATTCTTCTAATCGGTGATGTATTTTTTTTTCAAAGGGGCTTTTTCCCTGTGGTGATCGGCTTTATTAGAAGAGTGCCAGTACTGGGGTATCTGTTGAATTTACCTGGTATAAGCTCAGTAAGTATTAAATAATTTCACACAATACACAGCAAGTTCTGTTTTCCTTCTGTTTCTTGGATTCCATTTAAAGAACCTGGACCAGCCTGTACAGAGATGTGCATTCAACATTTGGATCACCAAATGCTTATATTTGCCTTCAGGTAACAAGGATAACAGGATTCAAAATTAACTCTATGTCAGTCTAGGCCAGTCTTCCCTGTCCTTATCTTTAGTCTCCAGATTTTTTTGGACATCATCTCCCCATGTTTCAGGTCAAAAGAGATATCATTTTACCCTGGATTTCTTTCTCTACTATTTGAATTTGAATTAGGACAGTTTTCATACAATCATTCACAGGTCGTTGTTTTTAGTTATCTTGCAGCTTATCCCAGCAAATTGAGTTTAAGGTTAAAAGCTGGTTTGCCAAAGAAATGGACTGGTCCTTTAGTTTCATGAATCCCTTGTTGATATGGAGAAATTGTCATGTCACACGTAAAGCCCCCATCAGATTTACTCAAGTCACTTTGTCAGTATAAATCACAAGTTTGTGAAAAACTACTTACCTCCTCTAAACATTTCTGGATTTTTACTTTTTCCCCCCCATTGATTGTTGTCAGTGATTCATGTAAGTCAAGTCTTCCTGACATATAAAGGAAGTATAACACAAATAAAAATCTAAAATGGGCAAATACTTTTTCAAAGAACTATATCATTTATGAAACTTAATATTTAAAAAAATCATATTTTTCCCAAACTTAACAAATACGTACTACACCCTCTCCTCATTTAGTGACTGCATTCTGTTTCAGTGATTTGTTTGTTGAACAAAATGGTCCCTAAGTGAACATGTGACACACACACACACACAGAGAGAGAGAGAGAGAGAGAGAGAGAGAGAGAGAGAGAGAGAGAGAGAGAGAGAGGGTACAAAAATCACTGGTTGCTGTTGTCTCATTCAGATAAAGTTCTCTCATACAATGTCTTGTGCCTGACTTTATTTTTGCCTCCTTGCAAAATGGAGAGATTGCTTAAATCGTCTCTTCTTGAGTTGCTTTTCTCCATAACCTTCCCTAAAATGTCAGACTCAGCTCTGTGACCTTAATTAATTGATTAGAATCCTCCTCCTGATTTGCACTGCAGCTTGAAACTGATCAGACCTTAATCAGTTTCATACTGAAGACTTTGGTTGTTGAGTGCACCAGATTTTGGAGGGCGTTGGTCAGAAATTGAATTTTTGGCCACCACTTATTAATGCCATCTTTGCAACTGGTCACTAAGTGAGGACCATCAGTCATGGTTTTCCAATTCCAGTTTGAAGCGACAGCCTAACATTCTCTAAATCCATGGGGGCCTCTATGAAGGAGAAGGACAGTTAAGGAGACAACGAGAGATAATTTTTTTCTTTTAAGACTGCTAAATGTCCGTTTTCCTTGAAATGGGCTTGTGGTGTCTTGTTAGGTGCATTATCCACCACCACCCCCGCCCCAAATAATGGGGAACATTTAGAGAATGCTTGAGAACAATCTTCAGACTGCCCTGCATGCATGTGTGAAGGCTTTCAGAAAAGGTTTCACTCTAGAAAAGTTTGAGGCAGCTGAGAAAACATCCGAGTAACAGGAAAGGCATCAAGAACTTATCCACATGCCATTTTATTTTGAGCATCCTTTTTTCCTATTTTGTGCACCAAGACTGTCGGGAGCAGTAAATTAAACCAAGCAAATATAACAGATTTATTGTTCAAAGCTCATTAAAAGGAGACAGCTCAACTATCAGCTCAGCTCACCTGTTGCTTTTGCTAGCATCTCATCCCCCTAACTTGGGTATAATGGTTTCTGGAGATACAGAATGAGGATGGGCAATCTTCCCAGCTAAAATACGTTCAGCTTGTCAAATAATAGCAAGTTGACATTGTATATTGCAGAGGTGACATCCAATTGCAAGGGGAGTTTCCAGAAGGGAAATACAGGCATCTGGCAGGCCTCACCAGGCATATCTAAGACTGCCTGTTGCCCACGTCCATCTTTACAAGGGTCAATGCTCATAAAAGAACATGGCACCATCCTTGTGGATGTTGACACATTTCTTTGCAGCTGTGATTCTCTCTCTCTCTCTCTCTCTCTCTCTCTCTCTCTCTCTCTCTCTCTCTAATTTTGCATTTCTGAACATGTCTAATATTAAGCATGTGGTGGCTGGCATTTGTTCAAGGCACTTCAAGTGCTTTATAAATAGAGAATTCTAAATAGGGTACATATATACATACGTATCTAGGATTATATCATATTTTTAGAATGTGGCTGCAATTAACGTTTAGGGTAGAAGAAGCATGCTGCCCTTTTCTCGACCTGACAGTGTGCCATGCCAAAGATTGGCACATCTTGGTTTATTGCTACAGGAATCACTGAGCCCCACATCATGCCTTTAGTTTCCAAGGCATCAGTGCGTTTAATGGATTAAAAAAAAAAAAAACCTTAGTTAATGTAGTTGGGTTTTCTTCTTACATTAAATCTACTTTAAATAAGTCTGTTCATAATTTGGCTTGACATCTTGCTTATTGCTTTTCTGTATCAATATCATTTATAAACTGGACTTTATGGAGTTAAATCCGTTTGGAAAAGTTAATTGTTGATGTTTTCTTCAAAGCCTGCGTAGGTTCAGGAGACAATTCCCAGTAATGGTTAGTTGAAAATATCATCTTCAGTCTATTAATGCATGAATGGCTGATTATTTTTCAAAACAATATTCTTTTCTCTCCCCCCCCCCCCTTTGGGTTATTGAGCTAACAGTTTTTATACTTGCATTATTTCTGATTTATTTAATTTTTTTTCATTCTGTTGCATCTTCATGTTGCTCTGTCTTAACATAAAAACATACCATGCCTAAATGCGGACGGTCTTACTTTGTGTAACTTACGTAAGGCCTTGGTTAGTATTGTTTGAATTAAGATTATACTACACCCAGTCACTCACTTAAAATGCAAGTGTTGAAGTAGCATCAGTGTGTTCCATTCTTAATGAATGTATTAAATTACAATTCCTTTTCCCTATCTCAATTCCACCTTCTCTTCTGTCTCCTTTGCCCACAGCTTGTAGATAAAGCTGGAGAAAGCAACAACATGGTATAATGATTGACAAAGATCCTGAAGAACTGGTCCTAAATTTATATTATTTATAAAACCTTCATGAAGATCAAAAATCAGTCCAGCACAACGATTTTGTTGTATACAAAGGCGACGTTTGAAATGGTCTTTGAAGTAAGTTTCCAATTTATACCATAGTAAACCTATTTAATATGAATATTAAAAAAAAAAAAAACAAAGCAAAACACCAGAAGCAAAATTGCAACCTAAGACTCGGCATTGACATACCAGGAATGCTGTGAACTCAACTGGCGGAAAAGTCGCGGAAATGTTAAAACTTTTCAAGACTTCTTCCTATTTTTGGAGTACAAGCTAAATGCAGCAAAAACTCCCCATGGAACTAACAGTGCCTGTCATTTTTACCTCCTTATGTCTGAAGTCGTAATGGAGTGATCATGGGTCAGTTGATAAGGTGTGGCCCTCCTCTCTTCCTGCCTGCCAAATTTCCTACTTCCTCTCCCTTTTTGGAAGAATTTTTTTTTTCCTTCTCCCGACTGTTTGTCCTTTTGAAAGCAAGACGGCATCGTTAACGCTTGATTCACGCGGCGTGTCAAATGGATTCTCATTTTTAACAGTAGCAGAAGACTTCATCACACGGTTCAGCTGTATAAATCTCTCTGTAAATAGACGCTGAAATAAATCTTTGTAGGAAAAAAATGTTTCAAGCCAAATGTAAATTTTCATTACCTATATCTTTACCTTTGGAATATGCAAAAAAAAAAAAAAACCTACATTTTTTTTTGTACGGAACTGTACAAAACTGTCTTAAAACATTCCTGTTTGATTCGGCAGGGAACGGAAAAACCAATTTTACACTCCTTTCTGTTGGTTCTCTTTATCCCAATGTCTGGTAAGTGATGGAAGCAAGAAGTAACCTTTTCTCATTGGGTAAACTGTGTGCACATAATAGGTAGCGCCGGAAGTGAGTTGCTTTGCTTCATGATGTTCACACAGTTTATGACACGGGAGTGCCAATTTGTGCAAGAGCATTTCAATCCCGAATCTTGTTTCTAATTTGGTTATTTCTAGCCAACATAAAAGTTCTAAAACATGAAGCATCATGATTTGTTTACTGGTAATATCTGAGGCCCGGGAGCTAGATTTGAAGCACTGAGCACTACTCTTAATCTGAAGGAGCATAGTTACAACTTATTGTGTAAATAACTTTTTCTAACCATCAAATCAATCAGTCAGTTTGCTGGGAAATTTTGGGAAATCATATTGGTAGCCTCGATCAAGTGGCGCCTTAATTTGTTATACTTTGATGATTAGAAACAGCTCCTATTGCCACAAATGGCAAGATTCAGAACCTTTATGGACATTCTACTGCAGTGGTCCCCAACCTTTGCAGCATGGCGGCCCAGCTGGGTTGGAGGGGAACCAGGCCATGTGAGCGGTGGGCCGGCGCGCATGCAGCTCTACTCACACGAGTGACGCATTGGTCCCACGTGCATATACATGTGGCTTGACTGCAAGTTGAGCTGCCTGCACATGCCTTTGCGCATTGGGCTGCTGCTCACATCAGTTGAGCTGCACACATGGGGGTGTGCGCCAGCTCGCTGCTCCCACGGCCCGGTTGCAAATAAGGCACAGCCCGGGGGTTGGGAACCCCTGTTCTACTGAACTGGCAAAAGAGAAAATGTGAATGACTTACACCAGTGGTGGCGAACCTATGGCACCCGTGCCAGAGGCGGCACTCAGAGCCCTCTCTATGGGCGCTTCTCTGAACTGCTGGGGGCAGGCTGCGGAGCCCCAGAGTGCACCGGTTGAGGGGCCGGCAGGCTGTGGCTGCTGACAGACACTGTCGGCCCCCATGTGCTCGCTGGCCTCTGTGTGCGGGGGCCGATGGTGTCAGGCAGCAGCCGCCCCAGCCCCTGCCTTGCTTTGCCCTGGGACGATGGCACCCCCGCCCTGCCTCGCCTCACCCTGCAGGACGAGCCTCCTACCCACCACCCCACCTGCCAGAGACCCCCTGGATCTCCCCCAACCCTGCCCGGCCCCCATAGGCGTCCCTCCCCACGAGCAACATCGAGGTGACCACGCCTACCTTGGTCACACCCACCCAGTCTGCCATGACCACCACAGCCACGCCCACTCAGTGGGCCACGCCCACCTGGCACCCGGCGATAAATAAGTGGGTTTTGGGTTGCAGTTTGGGCACTCGGTCTCTAAAAGGTTCGCCATCACTGACTTACACAGTAGGACAATCACATTGTTCCTTTTCTGCCAGTTCTTGCTGTGGTCCTCGATCATAAATTTATCCTGATGTTACTTTTGTTGAAGCAGCAGGTTAATGTAAAGCTGTCGGTTTGTTTAGATCTGAACGGTTCAAACAGCCAGACAAATGCCATCAGCTACGAGTGAATAAACGCTAATTACTAATACACAAGGAGGGGAACTATTTTGTTCTTTGAAAATGCACTGTGTTCTTCTTTAAAAGGACTTTTTGATGAGACAAATCAATTTGGTAAAGCTGTGAAAATCGTTTTGGAGTCGACGCTTCAGGAGGCATTTCTCCATGAGCTTCCCCATTGTAGAGGAGTCAGCCAAAAAAATATCCCATTGCGGATCATTCTGACGCCAAAATAGAACACTCCAATTTTGAAACAAATGGTCCTTGTGTTCTGGAGTAGTCCGATTCAAAATGGGCCTGCTTTGATGTTGGACCACTTCCAAAAACATTTCGAACATCCCGTTCCAGAGTTGCAGTATTATATGATGGAACGAGTGACATGCTCCGGTTCCACTTCTTTGATTTCATCTTGGGAGAAGTATCCCTTAGGAAAGGATGTTGTTGTTTTTTTCTCCTCTAAACCAGAGTTACCCAACCTTTACAGCTTTGCGGATCGGTTTGGGGGGAGGGGCAGAGGGGATGATCCCATCAGAGCAGCCAACAAGCGCATGCGTACATACAGCTTCATTTGTGCAAGTGGCGGGCAAGTGCACCTGCCGCTTGCGCAAAAGGAGCATGTGCACCCGCTCATGTAACTGGGGATGCGCATGTGCACGCTTGCGCATGCGCATTCCGGCCCACCGCTCATGTAACTGGGGATGCGCATGTGCACGCTTGCCCACCACTTCCATGGCCCAGTTCCAAAGGACTTGAGGCCTGGTAGCGGGCCGGGGATTGGGGAACCCTGTTCTAGGCAGCTGGTTGTTTTCAGTCTTAAAATAGACGTAACTAATCTAATTATCCCTACAACACTAGTAAAATGGGAGCTTGTTTTAAATTGCAGGCTCTGCCTCTTAACTATTTTAAAAAGTATCCTGTTGAGTTGAATAGGTCATGCTCAAAACATAAACCTTGGACATCTTTGCTCTGTATGCGCTAGTTCTCATTTTATATTTTGGCTGTAGCAAAGAATTTTTAACTCGCTTCCACACTGTAAACCCTTTCAGTTGTAGTTTGTGGGCTGGGAGAGATGCTTCAGATCTGGAGCAATGCACATGTTCTTAGAGCTATTAAACTGGGTTTCATCAGATGTTTTTGCAACTTCAGGAGTCTTTCCAGAAGGATCAGGCTGCCAAATTCTCTCCTTTACATTTTACAATGAGCCCCGTTTTGAGTTTTTGATTCTCCAACACGCTACCAAGTAAGAAAGATCCTAACGCAATAGGAACAAAAAAACCTTCCTATTTCTTTCCTGTTTCTGATTCTTTTCCATGTTGTGAAGGTAGCAGAAGAAGACATTGCTTCCAGTCATTTCTGGACATAATCTCATCAAAACATTGTCAGACGCTACCGTTCAATTAATCATACCCATTCTGGCTAAGTGTAATTTATTTAAATATAGGTGAGACGTTGGTTAAATAGCAAACATAGTAGTATCATCATGCTCTAGAGCAGCGGTCCCCAACCTTTGGAGCTTGGTGGCCCGGGGTGTGGGTGTGCGTGAGTGGCAGGTGCACAGACGTGCACACAGCTCCACTTGAGTGAGCAACTTGCACCCTCCACTTGTGCGAATGGAGCTGTGAGTGCAAGCACCCTCGGCTCGTGCAAGTGGAGTTGTGAGTGCAAGCACCCTCTGCTCGCACGAGCGGAGCTTCGGGCGCATACGTGCGTTTGCTGGCTGCTCGTGCGAGTGGAGCTTCGCCCGTGCGTGCTTTCTCATTTCTCCCGCATCCTCGGGAACCACGGCCCGAGGGTTGGGGAACCGTGCTCTAGAAAATAACGCGAAGACAATTTGCTTCTTACACTGTCCAGTTTGGAAGGCATTCTTTCACTTTCCTGAGATTCATATTAAAATTCAAAACATCTTTTTTTAAAAAACAAAAGCAGAAGCCCTGCCAGTTTTTAAGTCAGCAGAGTGCAAGCATCAAGTACCACTACTGCTCTTGTTGTCTTGCCAGACCATCCTAGAAAACCCTGTAGAGTTGCTTACGAACCAATGGAAGGTTGTAAGTGGTATAGTATATTTTCACTTTCACTGCTCTTTACACTAAAAGAAGGATCCAGAGAATTTGACTTGATTTAAGCTAGTTTGCTGTGTTGTGCAGTTAAAACACTATTATGTTTACGTTCAGGGAGCAAAATATAATCCTTGCAATTTCTAAGATCCTACCCCTTAGCCGCTACAACATTCGTTTTTACAGAATTTGATATTGCGATAGAAGATGTTTGAACGATCCTTTAACCTTAAGGCTATCTTATGTTTGTATACTTGGGAATCATTGTGCTACACTACACTGAGGCTCATTTTCAAGGGTAAAACACACCTAGGACCGAACCTCGTTATGTTGTAATCATTTGCAGAAATAATATCTTCTGTAACAGATAAGATCTGCCCATTTAATTGTAATTTTTGATTGCTTGAAGACTCACCTAAGGATCTTGTTCTGGAGAATATATTGTAAATATACTTGTCATACCTTGAATAAATGGGTACTTTTTCTACTAATCGCCAATCGTCTCATTTACCAAATACCTGACTATTAAAATGCAGTGCTTTCCCCCAGTAACTAGCAAAGGAGATCTAAGCCAGGGCTTTTCAACCTTTTCACCCATTGTACCGCTTTTAGGATATGGCAACATCCGAGGACCACCAGTCGCCTAGCAAGGTGTCAAAAACATGATAAAGAACAGGTAGTCCTCGACTTACAACAGTTCGCTTAGTGACTGTTTGAAGTTACAATGGCACTGAAAAAAGTGCCCCCCAAGCCACAGCCGAGCAAGACACCTGCCTGCCCACCCAGCGGCGCTCTTCCTCCTGTCCGAGGTTTTCATTGTGAGCATTTCTGTTGAGGATTGGCAGCAGGGTGTGTGTGTGTGTGGTTTTTGCTTCCCTCGTCTGCTGGGTGGTTGCAGCAGGTTTTGGTCACTTCACATGACCCTGGGACACTGTGACCGTCATAAATATGAATCAGTTGCCAAGCATCTGAATGTAAATCACAAGACCCTGGAGATGCTGCAACATTCCAGTTGATCAGCGTTTCTTCCGGGCTCAGCAGAAGCACCAGGATCAGTGCTGCTTTCCAGCTGATTGGTGCTTCTTCAGGGCTCAGCAGAAGCACCAGGACCAGCGCCGAGCTCCAGCTGGAGCCTGGCGCTGATCCTGGCGCTTCTGCTGAGCCCTGCAGCTCCAGCCATCTCTCGCTCAGGCTTGTGCGGTGCTGCCACCGGTTCAGCTCATTCCCTTCCCCCGCTACCACTTTTCTAGGATGGTCGCGTACCACCTGCCAGGTGCCAATGTACCACAGGTGGTACCCGTACCACTGGTTGAAAAGCCCTGATCTAAGCTTATATAGGTTTAGATACGGAGGGCACTTTATCCAGAAATGAGGTAGGAAGGTGATGGACAAGAACCAGGAAATTGGAGGTCTAGTTTTGCCTCAGGCATAGGTGATCTTGGGCCAGTCACCCTCTCTGAGCCCTAGGAAAGAGACAAAGAAAAACCACTTCCAAAAATATTGCCTAGTAACCTCCATGGACTTGCCCTGTGGGTGTCAGGATTCAGGACTGATTGTAAAGCCAAAAACAAAAATGCACAGAATTTCTTAAAATCAAACCATATTTTGGGGTAGCACAAGTGGGTGACTTTAAGATTCCGGGTCAACCTAATCTAGAATCCTTGTTCATCAGAATCTGAGCATCTCTTGTCCATTGGTGTGAACCATAGAAAGGGCTTGCTAAGACCAGCAAGTTAACACGAGCAGGATGGAGCATTTAGTTTGCCTATTAGTGTCAGTTTTATTGACGTTGGCTGCCCATCTACTTGACGCCTTAACAAAATACAAAGTTGTGTCCCTGGTTCCTTTGTGGGGGAAGGTAGTGATGTTGGCTAAAGGAGTTGCAAAGTTCTCTTTTCCTCAGCCAGATGTTAAAAATCTTGATCCAGAGAGAATTTATCATGAATGGAGGGAGGCAAACTCCCAAGATAGTGTAAGTGAATAGGCGCTCATATTGAGACTCTAGAAAGAGTACAGAAAAGAGCAACAAAGATGATTAGGGGACTGGAGGCTAAAACATACGAGGAACGGTTGCTGGAATTGGGTATGTCTAGTTTAACGAAGAGAAGGACGAGGGAGGACATGATAGTGTTCCAATATCTCAGGGGCTGCCCCAAAGAAGAGGGAGTCAAGCTATTCTCCAAGGTGCCTGAAGGCAGGACAAGAAGCAACGGATGGAAACTAATCAAGGAGAGAAGCAACCTAGAACTAAGGAGAAACTTCCTGACAGTTAGAACAATTAACCAGTGGAACAACCTGCCTCAAGAAGCGGTGAGTGCTCCAACACTGGACGTTTTTAAGAAGAGACTGGACAGCCATTTGTCTGAAATGGTATAGGGTTTCCTGCCTGAGCAGGAGTTGGACTAGATGACCTCCAAGGTCCCTTCCAACATCATCATCATCATCATCATCATCATCACCACCACCACCACCACCACCACCATTATTATTATTATTATTATTATTATTATTATTATTATTATTATTATTATTATTATTATTATTATTATTATTATTATTATCTAGTGGGCCATACAATTATATGATTCATTTTGCTGATGAAAAGTAATTATCTACCATTCAGACCTCTCGCCATTATACCGAACAATTAATTCCTAAGCACTTTGGATCTCCGAGACTACAAAGATTAGCTTACACTAGGGGGTTTCCAAACTTGGTAACTTTAAGACTTGTGGACTTCAACTCCCAGAATTCCTCAGTCTGCATGGCTGGCTGGGGAATTCTGGGAATTAAAGTCCACCAGTCTTAAAAGTTACCGAGTTTGGAAACCCCTCGCTTAGGCCATTGTCAAAAATTCAACCTTCACTCCTGAATCCAGGCAGAGTCATGAAAAGCTATAAAATATCTCCTTCAAAAGTCCTTAAATGCCTGTTAGGGACTACTTCCTTTATAAAGATGTCAGATCTCCAGTTGTCATAATTGCCCCCAAATGAGCACAGAGGACCAAAATCAATTCATTACACTATTCACTGCTTTATGACTTAATTTTCTTCTTCCCCATTAAAAATGTGGCAGTTTTGGAAGGAGTCCAAAGTTTTATGAGGCTACTTACAGCTCAAAGGAGTCCAGGATAGGCAGCTTTGTTTTAAACCTGGGGATTAGAAGGATGATAATGCATCTCTTGTCTGGTCCATCAACCATTTCTCTTCCCAATTGTCTCCTCTTTCCTTTTGCCTCTTGATTGTTGCACAGGCAAAGTTGTGTGCAGAGGGAGGTGGGTTGAAAACCCAGAGAGAGAACAATTTGTGTGTTTGCTTACATCACTCTTACTACTCTTAAAACTATAAACCTTCTTAGCACAGGATCTGACCCACTGTGTCATTCTGAGTCAATCCTGGAGGATTTCTTTACGAAACTCTTGAATCAGTTTTCTTAAAAGAAAAGAAAATGTGGACAAAGCAAATACAAGGATCGGAGACGAGGGTATAGGTAGAATTAAATGTCTGTTTAGACCCATTTTGGAATTCTTGGAAGGCTGAGTTGCTTTCCTTCTCACTGAAGGAAGTGATTGTTTGAATTGCCCGTCTGGAGCAGCAAAAGACAAGTAGAGAACAATGGATGTAAGCAATGACTGCAAGAGTTATAATAATAATAAAGTTGGAAGGGACCTTGGAGGTCATCTAGTCCAACCCCCTGCTCAGGCAGGAAACCCTATACCAGTGATGGCGAACCTTTTAGAGATCGAGTGCCCAAAAACCGGTCCCCCCGCCCACCCCCACTTCGCCCCTACCCGCAGCCCGTCCCCGCTCTGCCCCCACCCCGCCCGCCCACAGGACTACCCACTGCCTTCACGGCCCGCCACAGATCGGCCAAACAGCCCAGCAGCGCCATGGCAGCCACGCCCTCCACCCACGTCCTGCAGCATCATCTGCGCGACAGGGCGCAAGTGCAGTGTCCCCGCTGTCTGGCTGCCATGTTCTTGGCTGCGCTGCTTGGGTGATTCTCTGTGGGGGCTGATGGTGAGGAGGGGCCACGGGGGAGGCGGGGCTGGGGCAATGGCATGCGTGCCCACAGAGAGGGCTCTGAGTGCCGCCTCGGGCACACGTGCCATAGGTTCGCCACCACTGCCCTATACCATTTCAGACAAACGGCTGTCCAATCTCTTCTTAAAAACTTCCAGTGTTGGAGCATTCACCGCTTCTGGAGGCAGGTGGTTATCTGCGATAAATACCCCTCCAATTAAAAATCTCAGTGGTTGATTTATTCCTTACATTCCACCCTCACCCCCACTCCAGTAATAATCTATGCTGCAAGTTTTGTAGCACTTTTGGAGAAGTGATTAGATTTCAAGAAACCACTTTGGAGTTGATGCAGCTTGCTCAGTGAAGTGTTTACTGCATGAAATACGGTTAAGAGCTAAGTGTCAAGTGTAATTTCAAACTCCAAAAAGATCCTAGTTTCATTGAAAGATGGAAGAGTTCAGAAGAAAAATATTCGTTACTGTGGTTTGCCATAATGCCAAAATATATTTATTTGTTAAATTTATTTGCTGCCCATCAGCGTGGGGCTACACTGGGCAGTGTACAACAATAACACAGAAACAAAAATGATTTAAAAATGTAAAAATGTGGTTTGGCATCTTATTATTATCTTACTAAAGGAAACCAATACATGAAAAGTCACAAGTTAATGCAATCCTAGTAAACCCGTATGTTCCACAAATCAAACATTTTCTCTTAAATCCTTCACATTTCAAGACTTTCTGCCTTTGGATGTATCTTTAATTATATCAGCGTTGTTGCATATTTAATATATGAACCATGATTTATGGTTTAGCTCAGTGTGTCAACTAAGAAATAGTGTTTTAGTCACTACTGTAAACTAAGATTAAATTATCAATTAGTACAATATGCAAACCCAGCCAATTTCCTGGTGGCGCAGTTATCCTGACTTTGTAAACTGCTTAGAGAGAGCAGTAAAGCACTGTGAAGTGGTATATAAGTCTAAGTGCTATTGCTATTGAAGGCTACTTATGCTGACTGCTGGCTGCCAGCAGTTCGGCAGTTCAATTCTCACCGGCTCAAGGTTAACTCAGCTTTCCATCCTTCTGAGGTCGGTAAAAATGAGAACCCAGATTGTTGGGGGCAATAGGCTGACTCTGTAAACCGCTTAGAGAGGGCTGTAAAGCACTGTGCAGCGGTATATAAGTCTTAAGTGCTATTGCTATCTAACCATCTAACTCAGACATGTCAAACACAAGGCCCGGGGGGCCGGATGTGGCCCACGAAGTGGTTTCATGTGGCCCGCGAAGCCATCCTGGAAACAGTGAGGGAACGGCCCCCGCTGCTTTGGCCCTGGCCCAGGCCGGCCGGGAGCCAATGTACAATTTTGTGGTGGCCATCTATGCTGAAATGCATTCAGTCTTACGAGGTGTTCCGACAGACCTTTGTCACTCCTTGGTTGGGGACGGCGCAACCGGGGTGGGGGACCCACGTACGACCCCTCCACAGTGGGAAACACTCCTTACTTCTCTGCGTGGTAGCGGACCTTCACCGGTCGTTTATCGGAAGCGGATGAAGTGTATAGGCCGAACTACCCGAGACCCCCTCCCCAAAGCCGTCCGTCTGGGGTGCTCTCCTCACAGCGCCGAGAGGCTGAGCCGGGCGGTGCAAATCCAAAAAGAAATGCGAGGCTGCCCAGCTCCCAGCCTGCCCGGTTTCAGCAGGCAGCGGGGCGCTCTCCTCACAGCGCCAAGAGCTGAACTGGGTGGTACGAATCTGATGAGAAGTGCAATGCTGCCTGCCCAGTTTCAGCAGGCAGCAAGGTGCAAAGTTGGCGAGCTTCGCACTGCCCAGCTCAACCTCTCGGCGCTGTGAGGAGAGCGCCCCGCTGCTTGCTGAAACCACGCCCACCCAGTAGGCCACACCCACTCCATCCACGCCCACCCAGTAGGCTGCACCCACCCTGGCCACACACCCCGCCCCCCCCGAGGGCAACCGCAATACTGATGCGGCCCTCAATGAAATTGAGTTTGACACCCCTGATCTAACTGCTTGTGCTGTGGCTGCGGTGACATCATCCCAGGTGCCTTGAAATTTCCTGGGAGACATTCTTGAACTATATGTGTTATCGTTGTTGTTTTTTTGGTGGACCACAGTCACACTGTGGGCTCTCAGCCATTCCCCACTTAAAGAACTTTGCCTTAGTTCTGGCATGGTCTGTCCTGAATTTTTTTTCAGGTGGCTCCATATTTTGGCGGGCAACTGCACCCCTTGGAGTAGTTTTGTTGGATCTGCTTGGTTGTGTTTATTAAAAATCACCCATCTTAATTGCCATTTTTCATCCAGATCGTAAGACTGTGGTATATTATTATCATCCCAAATTGGTTTCCTAGACTTAAGCCTGGTGAGAGGTAGAGAGTCTAATATTTTATGTATTGGAAGATCTCTAGGACTCAATGGCATGTTTATCTTAGACCACTCTCAGACTGTCTGTCGTCACCTGAGATCAGGAGGGGCAGTGTTAGAACATGGAGCTGTGAGAGTGGTATGGATTGAAGGGTTCCAAATATTATTCTCATTGTGTCATTAAGGTGAACATCAATCTTGTTGGTATGGCAACCTCTTCCCCATACAGGTGCGCAGTATTCGGCAACAGAGTATACTAAACAAGCTGAGACAGAGTGTTTTAACCCTAACAATAAACCATATAATAGTTTAACACGATGACCAATTTCTTAAAGCATGATGAAAACATCTGGTTCTGGTTCCTGCATCAACAAATGAAGACATTTCTTCATTTCTAGGATCTATATTTTGTTACCCTCGGTTGCTGTGCTGTTGGAAGGGAACTAGCCAATGATTCTTATCCCCACCCTCTGAAATGATGCTCTGTGGTGAGAAATCTTATGAACTAAGCTCACCCCAAAACTAGTCTAGCCAGTTCAGTTTCTAGATGGTATTTTTGTAGCCCCGCAGAACTGGTTGGCAAACAGATCCGAGCATCATCATTTACTGCTGACTAATTATTTGAACATTTCCATGGTAACCTTCACTCTCTGCCTTCTGATCTTGTAAAGACTTATTTGCATCTTCCTTTCCGCTCTGCTAAGACCAGAGGACGGCCATCGAAAGAAACTGATGGAAGAAGAAAGAAGAAAGAAAAGCTGGGTTTGGCTTGATGACTTAGCTAAAATGGAATTTTTGTTCCACTTCAAATACTGCAACCTCTCACAATTCAAAAAGAGAGATTCTGGAATTGCAAATGCTTCCATCGATTTCATTTCAAATGTTTTTATCCCGTAGGTCGAGTTCATCTGAATACAGTGTGATAGAATGGTGTGGAACAAATTGAAGGCCCACAATCAACCATGGAAACCCACTGATGATTTGGGGCCAGTCAAATCCTCCTGGCCCAACCATTCTTTACCACGATTGGGAAATGCTCTTTAGGCCACCTTAAGTTCCTGGGTGATGCCGAGAATACGTCGGAGACAACGCATATGAAAGGTGTTCAGCTTTCTCTCCTGCCGCCCAGTCCCTAGCCTCTCCCCTGCCAGCCACCACCAAACCCTCACTCCGGCCCCGGTCGCCGTTAGGCCAGCCTCCGTTTACAGTCAACTTGGCGGCTGTCTCAAGTCCGTTTGGCAAACGTTCTTCCCCCTGCTGCTGGACCAGTGAAGCGCCCCTGGACGTTTGTCGGCCCAGCGAGGCGCTCCAGGATGACGTCGGCAGTGACGGAGCAGCAAGCAGCAACGGCAATGGCGGTGGAGCGGCAGGGCGGCGGCAGCAGCAACGGCACGGCTACGGGGCCCTCGCTGGACGGCGGAGCGGCAAAAAGGCGACGCCTCCTGCCACCCGAGTGAGTAGGCCTCGCAGGGCGCGACATCATGACAAAGTCCCAAATAGCACAGTCCTGGAATGTGCTGGAATTTCTAGCATATATACACTATTGAAACAGCAACGTCTACGCTGGCTTGGGCATGTCGTGAGAATGGCTGATGGTCGGATTCCGAAAGATCTCCTGTACAGAGAACTAGTGCAGGGAAACCGCCCCAGTGGGAGACCTGAGCTGCGATATAAGGATATCTGGAAGAGGGATCTAAAGGCCTTGGGAATGGACATTAACAGCTGGGAATCCTTGACCTCGGGTTGTTCAGCCTGGAGGCTAAAGACGCAGCATGGCCTTCTCCAATTCGAAGAGACACTTGTGCGGCAGGCTGAGGCAAAGAGACGGGAGACAGTGAAGGGCAGAGAGGCCTGGTGTGCTAGGATCCATGTGGTCGGAAAAAAGTCGGACGCAACTTAATGACTGAACCACCACAACAACACGATCATTTGGTGCTTAGAGAACTGTCTGAAATATGTTTCAGTTTTGAAAAGACTTAGCTAGCAGTAATTAAGTCCATAGTTAGCAAAATCAGAGTTCCTCATAATGGATGAGCCTTGGATATATTTCTCAGCCTACAATCCTTAAGAGGATGCAAACCCCTTAATTTGTCTTGAATTTAAGTCCATCTCTGATGCAACCTGAAGATGGAGCACCAACTTAGTTTTAGGACAGAGAGTCTTCAAACTTGGCCCTTTTGTGACTTGTGGACTTCAATTCCCAGAATTCCTCAGCCAGGCATGCCAGGAATTCTGGGAGTTGAAGTCCACAAGTCATAAAAGGACCAAGTTTGAAGACCCCCGTTTTAGGAAATTGATTTTTTTTTTTAAAAAAATGATTATGCATCATCAAGTCAGTGTTCATTCTTCATGAGAGCTTTTCTCCAAGGAGGATAGACCCCCATTCTGGTCCTTCAGGTCTTCCAACGATGCACCCATGGTCCCTCTAATTCAGGGGTGTCAAACTCAATTTCACTGAGGGCCGCATCAGCATTGCGGTTGCCATGGGAGGGCTGGGTGGGTGTGGCCAGAGTGGGTGCAGCCTACTGGGTGGGCGTGGATGGAGTGGGTGTGGCCTACTGGTTGGGTGTGGCCAGTTCTACATCATTCGTGTCAAGGGGGCCTGTGGGGGCCTGGGCAGGAGTGGGACAGATCTGAGGGTCTCTGGCAGAAGGGGATGGGACCGGGGCAAGTGCCAAGGCATGGTCCACCAGGGCAAGTGCCAAGATGGCCACCACAAAATTGCACGAATGCAGCGAATGTGGTCTGCTTGGCAAACCGCAGCTGAACATCCAATGTGAGAGGGAAACAAGATTGATGGTATCCTTGATTTAATAACTACATCAAATCAACCATCACCTCTTTCTTTTCTACTGGAACAATTAATCAGTGGAACAACCTGCCTCCAGAAGTTGTGAATGCTCCAACATTGGAGGTTTTTAAGAAGAGACTGGACAGTCACTTGTTAGAGATGGTATAGGTTCTCCTGCTTAAGCAAGGGGCTGGACTAGAAGACCTCCAAGGTCCCTTCCAGCTCTATTCTATTCTATTCTATTCTATTCTATTCTATTCTATTCTATTCTATTCTATTCTATTCTTTGTTTCTTATCCCATCCTCTCCTCTCCTCTCCATTTCTTATTCTATTCTATTCTATTCTATTCTATTCTATTCTATTCTATTCTATTCTATTCTATTCTTTGTTTCTTATCCCATCCTATCCTATCCTATCCGTTTCTTATTCTATTCTATTCTTTCATTATTCCATTCTATTCTATTCTATTCTATTCCATTCCATTCCATTCCATTCCATTCCATTCCATTCTATTCTATTCTATTCTATTCTATTCTATTCTATTCTATTCTATTCTTTCATTATTCTATTCTATTCTATTCTATTCTATTCTATTCTATTCTATTCTATTCTATTCTATTCTATTCTATTCTATTCTTGATATCCCTGTGTGTGTGTCTGAGAGAGAGAGAGACTGTGTGTATAAAGCCAGGTTTGTGACTCGCGTTAAATTACAGCCTATTCTTCCTCGCCAGCTGGAGTCGACTCGCCAGCGAAGGAGACGGTCGATCCTTTTGGCAGCCACGTGAAATCTCTTGTCAACGTGCCTCCTTCCTTCCATTCGCTTTGCAACAGCGGACCAATGAGAGCGTCCGAAAGTTGTTTTTTGTTTTTTTTTTTCCCCCGTCCCGCGTCTTGCTCCCCCTAGCGGAGCTTCGGAGGCGGTGCCGTTTCCTGCCGGTGATGCAATAAATCCGAGCTGGGTCGCTGCTGTCCGCGGCGAGGAAGCCTCACTCGCGGCTGCAACGTGTCTCATCAACGGCCGCTGTTGCTCCGGTCCCCAAGGCTGCCGAGGAAGCGGAGGGACGGGGTGGGGGGAGAAGGAGGGCTGCCTCTGCCAGTTGCAGCGGTGCAGCCGTGCAGAGATCCGTCCAGGAGAAGAAGAAGAAGAAGAANCCAGGGTTGTGTGTTCCTCTGTGGGTCCTAAGTGAATTGGCTGAGCCAAGTCTGCATATTTATTGATGTAGATGCACGTTCTGTATGCTTCCCATTTTTCTGAATATCTCAATCAGTCAGCATTCCATGACTGCAGATCCTTATTTATTATTGGGTCATTTGGGATCATTTTTCTTGGTTTGGGGTAACACACACACACCCCATCTTTTTTTTTTTTAGCTTTTTGGAATTTCCCCCAAGCTTGCTGCTTTCTGGGTTGTACTTTAGGGACTTTCCCCAAATTTCCTGTCGCCACACAGCTAAACCGTGGTGCCAGTTGAGCTACATAAGCACTTTATGAATCAGCTCAGTGTTAGTGTTGGTCGTGGGGCTAAGGCACCGTTTGTTGAAATGCTGTTTTGGAACAACCACCGTGGGCTGGGTTTCGACCATCTGCACAAATTGTCCCTTGCGAAGCAGGGCGGATGGGTCCAACATCACGCAGAAGCAAATTTGAATGAAGCATAGAACAGGCTTTCTGTGACATGCTTGACAATAGGAACGGAATGTTTTTAAGGGTGGGTGTGGGGATATGAGAAGCTAATATTGATTGATGTATGGGTGGTAGGCCACAACATGTTAAATGCATTTTTGCTTTCCATCACCAACCACCTGGTCTTTTTAAAAGTGTAGAGAACCAAGGGGGGTAGGGGGAGGGAAATAGAGGTTTACTTGAAGAGGCTGCAAATCTGGTTTTTCAAGGCTTTCCTAGTTTTGGGATGGTCCATTATTGCCAATAAAGGAAAATATTTGTAGCTCAGAGTTGAAATGAGGGGTCCTTGATGCTTTCTGAGCTGAGCTGTTTCCTTGCAGATGTTTCATTACCCGACTAGGTAACATCATCAGTGCTAGTGATCCGTGCTAGCACTGATGATATTACCTAGTTTGTGTAATGAAACATCTGCAAGAAAACAACCAAGCTCAGAGAGCACGAAGGACCCCTCATCTCCCTTATTGAGACAGAGAAATTCCATCAAGTTTTGGAATATCAAGAGGATTCCAGGATGTGGGTCTTAGACCTTTAGCAAAGCTGGTGTAATGTATTTGCTGATGTCCACCAGCCTTCTCACTGTTGCATTCAGGATGGGTGATAGTTTCCAAAAAGTCTTCAAAGGTATCTCCAAGATGAGTTCATTGCAATAATTCAATCTAGATGGAATGAAGGCATGTATGTTGTTGTTGTTAGTTGCGAAGTCATGTCCGACCCATTGCGACCCCATGGAACAACGTTCCTTCCTGTCCTCTACTATCTTCTGGAGTCCATTTAAGCTCACGCCTACTGCTTCAGTGACTCCATCCAGCCACCTCATTCTTTGTCGTCCCCTTCTTTTCTTGCCCTCAATCATTCCCAGCATCAGGCTCTTCTCCAGTGAGTCCTTCCTTCTCATTAGGTGGCCAAAGTACTTGAGTTTCAACTTCAGGATCTGGCCTTCTAAAGAGCAGTCAGGGTTGATCTCCTCTAGGACTGACTGGTTTGATCGCCTTGCAGTCCGAAGGCATGTATAGCTGTGGCCAAATCTGCCCTGGGCATGAATGGAAGCTGTCCTAACTCATCCTTCATTCTAACTCACCTGGGAGAGAATCAAATCAGGAAAACCTATGGTGGGATAGAAAAGGTAAATTGAGAATAAGGTTGTTCAAGGAAGGCAACAATGAGGACATTCTCTTAGGTATTTCTACTCATGACATCTTTGGGGCATCCCTAGATAAAAGCAAACCCAGGATAGGAACTTTCGTTTGCTTGTTTAGATCAGGGTGAGATTTATGCTGATGAGTTTTATCTCCAAACAATCTTGGCTCCCATCATCAATCCTCAGATATGATAACTACAACCAGTTCTCAACTTACCATCATTCGTTTAGTGACTGTTCAAAGTTGAAACAGCACTGAAAAAAAGAGACTTATGACCATTTTCCATACTTCCAAGTGTTGCGGCATCCTTGTCACGTGATCAAAATTCAGACGCTTGGCAACTGGCATGTATAAATGACAGCTGCAGTGTCTCAAGGTCATGTGATCACCTCTTGAGACCTTCTGACAAACCAGGTCAATGGGGAAGCCAGATTCACTTAACAACCATGCTGTTGACTTAACAACTGCAGTGATTCACTTAACAATGGAAGCAAGAATGGTCGTAAAATGGGGCAAAGCTCACTTAACAACTGTCTCGCTTAGCGGAAATTTTGGGCTCAATGGTGGTCGTAAGTCAAGGACTACCTGGATAACCCCCAACACCCTCTGCAGGTCACAGATCCCCTATTACTGATTAGATTGTAGCATACCTATGGGAGGTGACAGCATTGACTGGACCACTTAGGACTACAGGATGCCGTAAGCAGTCCATCAAAGATTAACCACTTGATGATAATGATGTTTATGTTCAGGTGCATGAAATAAAACAGCAAGGAGAGCAGTGTAATTATGCGCATGGGAAGCCATAAGTGGCAGGAGCAAGAATGAGATCAAAGGGAAGATTAAAATTAAGGATAAACATTGCTGCATTGTGTGTTCCTGGTAAGAGTTCACGCGTGTCTAATTCAGGATACTGTACTTCATTCCATTTCCTCTCCAATCTGGTTTGCATTTTCTTACCCAGTAATTGCCAAACTACCAAAAGAATATGACACTTGGTTTTTTTAAATGTACGTTGGCTGATACATCCTCTTTTAATAGACTTCCTTTATATGATGAATATATGTATGTATGTATGTATGTACTGTATGTATGTATTCAATACTACACAATCTTTGAACTCCGGGATAAATATAAATCAGCTGTTTATTGTTAAAAAATTTAAAACAATAAAAACAACTATTTACAATGTTAAAACAAACTTAGCTTTCGCTGGTCCACTGCCAGCGTCTTCAGAGTAAAGCATTGGGGTGGAGAAAGATCTCTTATGTATGTATGTATGTATGTATGTATGTATGTATGTATGTATGTATGTATGTATGTGTTTTAATAATAATAATAATAATAATAATAGTAATAATAATAATAATAATAATAATAATAATAATAATAATAATAATAATAATAATAAAGTTGGAAGGGACCTTGGAGGTCATCGAGTCCAACCCCCTGCTCAGGCAGGAAACCCTATACCATTTCAGACAAATGGCTGTCCAGTCTTTTCTTAAAAACTTCCAGTGTTGGAGCATTCACCGCTTCTGGAGGCAGGTTGTTCCACTGGTTAATTGTTCTAACTGTCAGGAAGTTTCTCCTTAGTTCTAGGTTGCTTCTCTCCTTGATTAGTTTCCATCCATTGCTTCTTGTCCTGCCTTCAGGCGCTTTGGAGAATAGCTTGACTCCCTCTTCTTTGTGGCAGCCCCNTAATAATAATAATAATAATAATAATAATAATAATAATAATAATAATAATAATAATAATACAGTTGGAAGGGACCTTGGAGGTCATCTAGTCCAACCCCCTGCTCAGGCAGGAAACCCTACACCATTTCGGACAAATGGCTGTCCAGTCTCTTCTTAAAAACTTCCAGTGTTGGAGCTTTCACCACTTCTGGAGGCAGGTTGTTCCACTGGTTAATTGTTCTCACTGTCAGGAAGTTTCTCCTTATTTCTAGATTGCTTCTCTCCTTGATTAGTTTCCATCCATTGCTTCTTGTCCTACCTTCAGGCGCCTTGGAAAATAGCTTGACTCCCTCTTCTTTTGGGCAGCCCCTGAGATATTGGAACACTGCTATCATGTCCCCCCTCGTCCTTCTCTTCATTAAACTAGACATACCCAATTCCAGCAACCGTTCCTCATATGCTTTAGCTTTCAGTCCCCTAATCATCTTTGTTGCTCTTCTCTGTTCTCTTTCTAGAGTCTCAACATCTTTTTTACATCGCGGTGACCAAAACTGGATGCAGTATTCCAAGTGTGGCCTTATCAAGGCATTGTAAAGTGGTATTAACACTTCACGTGATCTTGATTCTATCCCTCTGTTAATGCAGCCCAGCACTGTGTTGGCCTTTTTGGCAGCTGCAGCACACGGCTGGCTCATATTTAAGTGATTGTCCACTAGGACTCCGAGGTCCCTCTTACAGTTACTACTATTGAGCAAGGTTCCCCCTATACTATACCTGTACATTTGGTTTTTCTTGCCTAAATGTAGAACCTTACTTTTGATCAAGGTTACCAGTACGAAACCCTCTTTGGTGCATTTGTAGAGAAGTCTCGTAGGTATCAATTACCTTCTGCCACACTAGAAGCAAGTATCATTATTAAAGATCTCCCGTAGGCATTGATTACGTTTTGTTATGCTAAAGGGAAGTATCATTTTGGACTGGAGATGCTAAGGATTGCCCTTGCATGCCCATGTCTATGTTACAGTCTTGAGATGGTTATGCCGATCCCTGGTCTCCTCACAGCAGTTCTGCTTCATCATTAGGAAATGTTGGTTTGAGAGAATGAATTGAACTGTCAGGTATCCGGTGATCGGTTTGGATCAGTGACAGCTCTCCATTACCAGCTTCTTACAATTCATGTTTAGTTTGCTTGGTTGCACAAGCTGCGCAGTTCGGAATGCCCATCAATCTGGCCCTTGCTGGCTGTGACAGCTTTATTGCAAATAACACACACAGGTACAAGATGTTTTGCGATCTTGGGCAATTACTGATGATATCTTTTGTGCTTGGAGAATTTTTAACGTTCAGGTCCAGTTCCACCTGGAAATACCTGGACTTTCTCTATGGCGGTTTCTCCATTACAGGTAGTCCTCAACTTACAACCACCATGGAGCCCCCAAATTTCTGTTGCTAGGCAAGACAATGTTTATGGGAGTTTTGCCACAATTGTTAAGTGAATGGTTGCAGTTGTTCAGTTAGGAAAATGGTTGCTAAGTGAATCTGGCTTCTCCATTGATATGGCTTGCCAGAAGGTCGCAAAAGGTAATCATATGACCCATGTCGTAAATACAGTAGTGGCCAAAATTGGGGAAACCTTTTGGGAAAAGTGTATTTTTGAGGTTTGATGGCTAATAACACCACTTTTTTTGGGAGTAGTACCATAAAATTATATATCAACGGAAAGATAATTTAATCAAGAATGTAATGCAACCAAGTTTATTCAATTATCTGTACTGTATTCTATGAAAGTTATAGCCAAATAGCCAGAAAAAGGAAGCACAACTTGCTTAGGTTGATCTCAGGTAGCTTTCCTTCATCTGATTGTAGCCAATGAGCGTGAGGGTTTAGAGAGCCAATCAGGTGTCATCTTGTTTTGGCAATGAGCCAATCAGATCACAGTAGGATTCAGTGATTGAAGTCATGTATTGAAGCTGAGAGGAGAACATTTGTCAGTGTGTTATGTGATCGCTATCAGGTTGGTTGGGTTTTTTTGTGTTCTTTCATTTAGTGAGCTTGTAAAACGTAATAAAATTAAAAGTAATGGTGCAAAGAGTTGACTGGTTGCCCAGAAAGCGATGTAAAATAGTATTATTAAGTGAACAAGCCTACAGTTATAAAGAAATTAGAAGAAAAATTGGTGGAAACTTAACCAAAGGTGGCATTTTTACTGTACACTTTTTCCAAAAGGTTTCCACAATTTTGGCCACTACTGTATAGGTCAGTTGCCAAGAGTCTAATTTTGATCACGTGATCCTGGGGATGCTGCCATGGTCATAAGTGTGAAAAATGATCCTAAGTCACTTTTTCAATGCAGTTTTAATTTCAAATGGTCACTAAATGAATTGTTATTAAGTTGAGAACTACCTGTGCCAAGTCCTAATGTCTTCTAAAATCACCCAACTATCATTGTGCCAAGATAAAAGTGTAGGAAATACTTAATGACCACAATTGGGAGCAGCAACTCTGCCAGTAAGGGATATGGTTGTTAAGTACGACACTGCATGTCCACAACTTACGATTTCACTGCTGGTTACTTCATTGGGTCTGCCTGTTGGAAATCATCTTTTAAGTGTGCAAAATGCCAGCACAGTGCTAGGCTGCATTAACAGAGGGATAGAATCAAGATCATGTGAAGTGTTAATACCACTTTACAATGCCTTGGTAAGGCTACAATTGGAATACTTCATCCAGTTTTGGTCACCACGATGTAAAAAACATGTTGAGACTCTAGAAAGAGTACAGAGAAGAGTAACAAAGATGATTAGGGGACTGGAGGCTAAAACATACAAGGAACAGTTGCTGGAATTGGGTATGTCTAGTCTAATGAAGAGAAGGACGAGGGGGGACATGAGAGCAGTGTTCCAATATCTCAGGGGCTGCCACAAATAAGAGGGAGTCAAGCTATTCTCCAAAGCACTGGAAGGCAGGACAAGAAGCAACGGATGGAAACTAACCAAAGAGAGAAGCACCCTAGAACTAAGGAGAAAACTTCCTGACAGTTAGAACAATTAACCAGTGGAACAACCTGCCTCCAGAAGTAGTGAATGTTCCAACACTGGAAGTTGTGAAGAAGAGGTTGGACAACCATTTGTCTGAAATGGTAGAGGGTTTCCTGACTGAGCAGGAGGTTGGACTAGAAAACCTCCAAGGTCCCTTCCAACTCTTCTGTTATTTTGTCCTGTCAAATGGCGATTGCAGGACTCTGTGATGGTCATAAGCTCCAACCAGTTGAAGGTCCTCCATCTGTATTTAATAGAATTCTTTGTTTGCCAATCATGCACAAAGAGCGAATTATCTGTGTACAGGAAACAGGATTTATACACTGTCACCCCTGACAAACAATGTGACAGCTAAACTATGGAATGAAAACCAGATCTGACATCTGAGTCAGTAGAAGCTCTGTTCTCTGGATCACCAGGGTGAAAGTGGTTTATCTGGCCATTCAGTTCTTTTTCCCACCTCGCCTGTCCCCGGCGGTCACAAAGGAAGTGACTCTAGGAAGAGATGGGATCGCTCTGAGAACCACAGTGGGTGAGGTTGTAGAGTTTTGGAAAATAAGTCAGTAACTGTTGTTTGAACAGATACCGACAGTCAAAAAGAAAAGAATGGTCTTTAGTGTGTACGGATCAAAAGTTGGTGATGGTGGCTTCCCATATTGCTACAAACCATAAGGTGGCTGGTGGGGAATGGGCTTTGCTTGTTGAACTGGATCATTGTGAAGGGAAATATACATGTCTGAAGATCATGTTGCAGGATCCAATCTGAGTCGGTCACCGGGACCAAAACTTTATTCTTCCAAGCTTTTGGGCTCAGGCTGAAACCCATCTTGAGGGAAGTTCTTTCTCTCCCTCTCCAGATATTCTGAAGACATTCTGAAGAGGGAGAGAAGTTCTCTGAGAATGGGCTCCAGCATGAGCCGAAAAGCTTTAGTCCCAGTGACCGACTCAGATTGGAACCTGAATCATTGTGGTTTGTTAACTAAGGCCTAAGATAGCCTAACCCAGTGATGGCGAACCTTTTAGAGACCGAGTGCCCAAACTGCAACCCAAAATCCACTTATGTATGATCGGGTTCCATGTGGGCATGGCCCATTGGGTGGGTGTGGCCCATTGGGTGGGTGTGGCCAATTGGGTGGGCATGGCTTCGGTGGTAACGGCAGACTGGGTGGGACTAAAAAGTTCAATCAATCAATTCCAACTTTGCGAGATCTTTTTTTTCCCCACGAAAAATTGAAATTGATTGATTGAACCTCTTTTTTTTTGCATACGGCGACGGAGGCCTAAAGCGAAAAGGTTTTATAAAACCCAGCTGAAGGCCTAGGACTGGGGCGACGATGCGCGTGCCCACAGAGAGGGCTCTGCGTGCCACCTGTGGCACGCGTGCCATAGGTTCGCCACCACGGGTCTAACATGTGAACTGATTGGGGACTATTCGGTTGCATGCAGACTGAGGATTATTAATTTTAATGAAAAACAGGCAGAGGTTGTTATAAACAAATCATTAATTCTGCCAACCATAATTTGGCAAGCCACACAGCATATTATACTATGTTGGGCTTAAAGACAGCTTATCAAAGAAAGTACAGTTGCACACTGATCCCTCAACTATAGCTTAGAAGTTAGATGGTGCTAAGATTATACAGCAAGCTAAGCACAAATGAGCACATGGTATGAACTCTGACAATGAATGTGAGTCAGGTTTAATACTTCAAAAGTCAACTGGCAAAGGGAATCCCTGATACAATTTCCATTAGGTACTGAGTTCATTGGATTAATCACTCATTTAGCCCACACTCGGTGCTTCTTCTGATTCTCAAACAGACATGTCGGGATACACATAAATGAATTAAATAAATGAAATACAACCTCATATATCTTCACATTGAATTCTGGGGGTTAATCCATTTTCTCGGCTTATACAATTGGTTCAGTCATAGACTAGCCAAAAGACCTGATTTGTGCAATTGACCAAGCCACAAGAAACCAGCCAAGGTTAAAAAAAAAAAAAGAAATAACTAACCATGGTTAAAATGCCACCACTAGCTGACCTGCTTCAGTGGGTTACGTGAACACAGCTAATATCTCTCCGTTTCCTTCTCTAGGCACACGGTCTGTCCGCATGTGAAGTGGATCAAAGTTTTATTTTTATTTTTTTTTTAAAAAAAGGTTGTGTTGTTTGTAGAGAATTTACAAGGAATGGAAGGCACCAAAGAGCCAAAGAAATGCAAAATGATCCAGAGAGTATTAAGAAGGACATATAAGGAGGCTTTTAAGAAGAGACTGGACAGCCGTTTGTCCAAAATGATATAAGGTCTCCTGCTTGAGCAAGAGGTTGGACTAGATGACCTCCAAGGTCCCTTCCAACTCTGTTCTTTTGTAATTCTTCTGTAGTTCTGTAACTCAAGGATTAGATATGAATAGTCAGTGAGTACAGTTTGTCCACTGACTGTCTGGAATCCCGTCGCTGTTCCCTGGAGCAATGACACACACAGTCCAGGTTCTTTTTAGTCTTACAAAATCCCTGATGAAAGCAATACTTAGTCTAAAAAGTTACCTAGTGAGGTTTATGGCCATATTGGAATTTGATCTTGCATCTTACTACTTGCAATCTGGAACACTGAATTCCCTGCCTCGTCTGCCAGGAATGTGATCTTGTAAAATTACTCTTTCAATCCTAAATTACAGGGGAGGATATGCATGGCTACGATGACAAATTAATCTGGAAAGCCTCCATCTGCAAACAACAATCCCTTTTTTATTTTTATTTTTTCTATTACTTCCCAGGCTGGATGTGCTTTAGTATTCTGGATAATCATTCGGATGCTTTGAAAGATTTAAGATTTGCCTAATTCTATAATCCATTCTTGCCATTATTAACAAAATGGGTTAGAAGAGGAAGGGAGGGGCGATGAAGCAATGTGTATATTTGCTTTGGATGGTGCTCTGTGCTAGGGATAACCTGAGCAGGTAGCACACGGGAACATTTGTTTCCACACAAGTATTCTGTCTCCTCCCTCTCTCTCCTTCCATCTCTCTCTCTCTCTCCTTCCCTCTCTCTCTCTCTCTCTCTCTCTCTCTCC